>NW_015172660.1:89253-116074 GCF_001447785.1 Gekko japonicus | reverse complement strand
CATATGCCACACCCCCTGACATCAAGTGGAAGTGTCAGAAGGCAACACCCACTGCTCAGGCTCCACTGGATTGTTTTGGATTGCTATGGGGGGGGGCTCTGCAACTTACCTGGCTGCTTATTGCTCCTCGTGGCCCAGGGCTGCTGGGAGCAGGGGGCGGGGCTTGTTGCATGTGCCCGCCCCCTGGGCTCTTTACTGCCGGAGCTTCAATCCTGTGTGCTCCTGCAGGAAATGACCCCTGAAACTATCACATTTCTAAAGCAATTGTCCACTTTCCTGGACCATGATGTGGGCACGAAACGGTGCTCAGAAGCACTGTAAGTTGCATGTCAAAAAGCCATGCGGGGCTATGAGTATCACTGTATTAGGCCACTGTCTTAGGGCTTTAAGTGCTGTGACAGTTGACACCAAAAAGCTTTATCTAGGGCTGAATTCTCTAGGCCTCTCGTGGTGAACCCTTGCAAGTTTTGGTTACACCATCTGGTATGAACCACCTCCCTGGAAGATAGGTTAGGCTGAGAGAGAACACCGAGGCCAGTATCCCTGAGCACATTTCATGATGAGCCGGGATTTGAACACTGTCTCCTCAGGCCTAATCCCCTGGCCTGCAATCCACTACAATAAACAAAAGCACAAGACGGAATTGTGTTGGGCACTGTTCAAAGCTCATTTCCATGAACATAAGAGAAGCCATGTTGGATCAGGCCAGTGGCCCATCCAGTCCAGTGCTCTGTGTCACACAGTAGCCAAAACTCAGGTGCCATCAAGAGGTCCACCAGTAGGAGCCAGAACTCCAGAAGCCCTCCCACTCTTGCCCCCCCCCAGCAACAAGAATACGGAGCATCACTGCCCCAGACATGAACATCTGCTCCAATCTGTTTATCCAATCCCCTCTTGAAGCTGTCTATGAATGTAGCCGCCACCACTTCCTGCAGCAGTGAATTCAACACGTTCATTACTCTGAGAATAAGGAGAGTCAGTTCAGGGACCTGCTAAGGGGCAGGGGACGGTGCACAATCAAAGAGCCAGAGTTGGGGAGCAGACAGGGCATTATTTGACATTAGGTGGAGCTGGAGCTCACTAATTCTGGTTCCCCCCACCCCATCTTCTTCCCTTACAGCAGTGCAGGAGAACTGCACATAGATGACATTCTAGAAATCCTCCTTCCATTGTACAAAAGGAGAGCGCCACTACCTCTGCAGGTGCCAACCTAATGCAACTTCTCCTTTCCAACTTGAATAGGTGTATCCTATGCAGGAGAGAAATCCTGTCACAAGCCCCCCTCTCCTAAAACTCACTAGTCAATACCCTAATCAAGACAGAGACAAACCCCTAGTTCAAGGACTTATCTTCCACGTAAAGCAATACACAGCAAGGAGCCCTTTGGCCACATATAGACGTTGAAGGCAGTGCCTCCCCACCGGCTAACTAATTACATACAGCTGGTCCAAACCAGATTAAGGACTCCTGGTTTGTTTGTTTTGCTCCACCACTCCTTTCCTTTCAGCAAGCAGTGCTTTTCAGGAGCTCTGGTAACAAAGTTCTTGATCAAACACGCAGACTGTCTTTAATTTACTACTATTGGTGTAATCCTGCCCGTGCTTAACCAGAAGCAAGTCCTTCCATAGTCACTAAATGTGTCCAGGATTGCCGCCTGACTTTTCCTTTTCTTTAAGCAAGGAAGTTTATATTGGGGGGAGCTCTAGCCCTTTTCTTTAAGGTCATAGCATGTTCAACAACTGAGTTACTTAAGGGCTTTCCTTTCTTTAGCTTCTGAGAGCCAGGAAAAAGCCTGAAGGTCAGTATCTCCACACACCCCACTAAGGGAGAAGCTTCTGTTTTCAGCGTCCAGGTTTCACTGTGAGCCACTTACCCGTGTGAATCCTTCTCTTGAGGCTTCCCCCTCTTTTACTAACAGAAAATGACTGCTTTCTTCTGAGTTTGAAGCAGGAAACTGAAATGGGCTTGTGCAAAAAGAATACCCAGGATTCTCATTCTGTTATATAGGCCGGATTCTGAATGGTGGGGAAACAAACTGAGGCTTTAAAGAGACAGTACACTAGTTCACTTGGGCTTTGGTAGCCTTAAAATGTCTCTGCCTGAAACTGTCCCTGATTGATTGTTGTTTTTTCATCCCCTCCCTCCTCCCAGGAAGGAAGAAGGGTTGACATGCCTGGTCAGTGGAGTCCTGTGAATCTACTGGCCAACCAGGGACTCAGAGGGAGCCATAAGGATGGCTGCCTTCACAGTGAACTAACATATCAGTGTGGATGGGACGAAAAGCCCTCTGCTTGCTTGCAGGGCTGAGTTCAAGACAAGACAAGAGACTGACTTAGCTGGCAGTCTGCCACCCCCTCAGACTGACTGGGGAGGGGCCATGGCTCCATGGAAGAGCCTCGGCTTTGCATGCAGGAGATCCCAGGTTCGATCCCCGGCATCTCCAGTTAAAGAACCAGGCAGCAGGTGATGTGAAGGACCTCTGCCTGAGACCCTGGAGAGCCACTGCCAGTCTGAGTAGACAATACTGACCTTGATGGACCGATGGTCTGTGATTCAGTACCAGGCAGCTTCATGTGTGCTCATGTGACCGAAAAGAGGCAGGCAGGAGGGGGCTGGGGGCAGTCTGAGTTGGTGGAGCTCTCGGCTCTTTGTCCTAATGGTTCACCCCCCACTGGGTACTGACCTACCTTACAGGCTTGTTGGTAAGGATTCCTGTGATAACTGTGAAGCCTTTTAACAGCACTACATAAATGCTAACTGCTAACAGTAGGCGCAGTCACAGAGGATTTGAACCCGGAGGGGAGCAAGACGTGAAATTAACTTGCTGGAAATGAAGGGCACAGATTCCACCTAGGGGCATGAGCCAGTGAGGTGTAGTGATTTAGGATGCTGGACTGAGAAGAGCTGCGTCCAACCACAACCCTCGGCCGTGATGCCCACTGGGTTACCTTGGGCCTGTCACTCTGTTTCTCTCAGCCCAACTTGCCTAATAGGGCTGCTGAGAGGACAAACTGGGGAGGGGAAGAACAGTGTTCCCCAGAGCTCCGTGGAGGAAGGGTGGGATAAATATGTGAGAGAGTGTGCGTCTGTTTCCATAAAGATGCTCTCGTTACCCTAGTCTTCTGGAGGTGCAGACGGGTTGCTTGAGCGGCATTAACCAGTCTCGAGACAGCCATCTAAAATGTGGAATGGACATTCTAACGGACTGTGCTGCAAACTGAAATGGGGAGCTTCTCTTTCTCGGAGAGAGAGAGAACATAATCTGGAAAAATCCATCCTGGAACGGCTGGAACCTTCATCCTCCTTAAGGCATTTCGTCTACGGTGATTTGAAAGCCGCTTCTCATGGGCCTTGCTCTCCGTGTCGTTGTCCCCAGGTGACACGGGAGAGATCAAGTCAGAGGTGCGGGAGCAGATCAATGCCAAGGTAGCGGAGTGGCGAGAGGAGGGCAAAGCAGAGGTGATTCCAGGGGTGAGTGCCTTCCATCAGAGCAGGGGAGTGGGTCACAGAGGCTCGAGGGTGGTTCTGGTTGTCGCGGGCGTGCAAACCTTCCCTCCCACACAACGCTTGCTGCCTTTCCCCACTTCCGTTCAGGTTCTGTTCATCGACGAGGTCCACATGCTGGACATCGAGTGCTTCTCCTTCCTGAACCGGGCCCTGGAGAGTGACATGGCCCCCATCCTCATCATGGCCACCAACCGAGGCATCACCAGGTGGGCAGGGGCAGGTGGAGGACCCTCGGCCAGTCGGGCAGCAGGGGGGTGCTTGGGGACTGGTTGTGGTAATGCCTCAGTGTCCTGATGAGCTACGTAACCCAGGCTCTGCAGCCACAAGTTCTGCAGCCGTTGTCTCTTTATTGTGCACAGGCTGTTCCCAAGGTGGACCAAAGACTGAGCACAGGGCTACCCTCCCTCTTTCCTCCCAAACCAAGGAGCCTCATAAGCCAGGCAGGGGCTGGGGAATCAAGGAAGAATGCGGGGTTGTTGCTCAACAGGGCCAAAGGGAGAGGACCAGCCTGGGGTGCGTCATCTGAGAGAGTCTACTGGCTGGACAGTTAAAGGAAGGCAGTGAAAGTGTTGGATGCTGGTAATGAGGTTGTGAGACAGTTGAAATGAGATGATGCCATCAGTGTGTAAGTGCTTTGCAAGGTACAAGACAACCGGTCCCTGCGCAGGCCCCAAGCGACTGATGGAAGGAAAGGAAGGCAGAGAGCCAGTTTGGTGTAGTGGTTAAGTGCGTGGACTCTAATCTGGGAGAACCGGGTTTGATTCCCCACTCCTCCACTTGCCCCTGGCTGGATGACCTTGGGCAAGCCGTAGTTCTGATAAGAGCCGTTCTTGAAAAAAGAGCAGTTTCTGTCAAGAGCTCTCTCAGCCCCACCTACCTCACAGGGTGCCTGTTGTGGGGAGGGGAAGGGAAAGGAGTCTGTAAGCCGCTCTGAGACTCCTTTGGGTAGTGAAGGGCGGGGTATAAATCCAATCGCTTCTTCTTCATAAACAGGCTTGTTGGTATGAAACCATGGCTAAATTGTGGCAGCAGGGCTGAGGGTGTCCCCCCCACCATATATATGGCGATGTTTCTCTTGTCCCTCACTACTGAGACCTAGAGTTAGGAGGGATCTCATAGTCAGAGGCCCTTTAGTCCAACCAGAGCATTCCTTCCACATGGGTCCTCCGGCCTCTGCTAGAAGACCTTCAGTGCAGGAGAGCCCACCCCTCTCCCCCAGTTCTAATATCCAGCCAAAATCCACCTTCTTGTAACTCAGGTGTAGTCTAGCAGCAGAGACTATGCTGCCTTTGTTCTCTTCCATGTGATAACTATATAAAGAGCACGACTCCCCCACACACACACACGCATTCTCCAGGTTCAACATACTTGGTTCCTTCAGCCTCCCAGGACTTGTTCTCCAGACCACCTCGGTTTCCCTTCTCTGCACCCATGCCAATTGGTCTACCTCCTTTTTAGAGCCTCACCCAGAACTAGGCGCGGTATTCCAAGGGATGTTTTGACTCATACAGACTAGAGTGCCGCAACTGCTTCTTGAGACTCTCAGGCCAGGGCTTTCAGTAATGTGGCCCAAAAATACAATTTGCCCCTTTTTTTGCTACCATAGGAAGGGGGTAGTGAAGGGCGGGGTATAAATCCAATCGCTTCTTCTTCATAAACAGGCTTGTTGGTATGAAACCATGGCTAAATTGTGGCAGCAGGGCTGAGGGTGTCCCCCCCACCATATATATGGCGATGTTTCTCTTGTCCCTCACTACTGAGACCTAGAGTTAGGAGGGATCTCATAGTCAGAGGCCCTTTAGTCCAACCAGAGCATTCCTTCCACATGGGTCCTCCAGCCTCTGCTAGAAGACCTTCAGTGCAGGAGAGCCCACCCCTCACCCCCAGTTCTAATATCCAGCCAAAACCCACCTTCTTGTAACTCAGGTGTAGTCTAGCAGCAGAGAATATGCTGCCTTTGTTCTCTTCCATGTGATAACTGTATAAAGAGCACGACTCCCCCCCCCAATGCATTCTTCAGGTTCAACATACGGTTCCTTCAGCCTCCCAGGACTTGTTCTCCAGACCACCTCGGTTTCCCTTCTCTGCACCCATGCCAATTGGTCTACCTCCTTTTTAGAGCCTCACCCAGAACTAGGCGCGGTATTCCAAGGGATGTTTTGACTCATACAGACTAGAGTGCCGCAACTGCTTCTTGAGACTCTCAGGCCAGGGCTTTCAGTAATGTGGCCCAAAAATACAATTTGCCCCTTTTTTTGCTACCATAGGAAGGCCGGTTTGGCATCTCTTCCATTTCTCGCTCTCTCTCTCTCCACGCAGGATTCGTGGCACCAACTACCAGAGCCCCCACGGGATCCCGATCGACCTGCTCGATCGCCTGCTCATCATCTCCACCTCCCCATACAGCGACAAGGAGACCAAGCAGATCCTGAAGATTCGGTGAGGGGGTCAGGTTGTACTCCGGCCGGGAGTTTTTTATTCCTGTTCTTCCCGACCCCAACTCTTTGCTCCGGCAGCATCCCTGCAGTGGGCAGGAGGTGTTTTGTATTCTGAATGCCATCTGTGTTCTTGTGCAGGTGCGAGGAGGAGGATGTCGAGATGAACGAAGACGCTTACACAGTGCTGACCCGCATCGGCTTGGAGACCTCCCTGCGCTACGCCATCCAGCTCATCACGGCAGCCAGCCTGGTGTGCCGTAAGCGGAAGGTGAGCACCAGCTGAGGGCCGGGGTGCGTGTGTGTAAAGTGTGGTCAGAGCCAGTTTGGTGTAGTGGCTAAGAGCGATGGACTCCAAAGGGATCTGTCAAGGATGGATTTCCCCACTCCCAGAGCTCTCTCAGCCCCACCTACCTCACAGGGTGTCTTGTGGGGAGAGGAAGGGAAGGCGATGGTAAGCCTCTCTGAGACTCCCAAGTGAAGGGTGGGGTATAAATCCAACTCTTCTTCTTCAAGTCGCAGCTGACTTAGAGTGGCCCCGTAGGGTTTTCAAGACAAGGGACATTCAGAGGCTGTTTACCAGTGCCTGTGTAGTGACCCTGGTTTCCTGTCATCTCTTATGTTCTTATGACTCTAATCTGTATCACTGGGTTTGATTTCCCCACTCCCAGAGCTCTCTCAGCCCCACCTACCTCACAGGGTGTCTGTTGTGGGGAGAGGAAGGGAAGGCGATGGTAAGCCTCTCTGAGACTCCCAAGTGAAGGGTGGGGTATAAATCCAACTCTTCTTCTTCAAGTCGCAGCTGACTTAGAGTGGCCCCGTAGGGTTTTCAAGACAAGGGACATTCAGAGGTGGTTTACCAGTGCCTGTGTAGTGACCCCGGTTTTCCGTGGTGGTCACCCTTCCAAATACTAACCAGGGCTGATCCTGCGTAGCTTCTGAGCGCTAATGAGATCGGGCTAGTCTGAGCAATCCTGGGCAGGGCCATTGTGGGGACAGAACTCACAAATCAGCCAGAGTCCCTTTCTTTGGGGCCCAGTGCGTGTCCATACTAGGGGCGCCTCTTCCCGTGAATTTTCTTAATTTGAGCCCTAACCTGGATAGCCTTGGCTAGTATTTGGAAGGGTGACCTCCAAGGAATACCAGGCCCATGAGGTAGAGGCAATGTCTCTTGCCTTAAAACAAGTCTAGCTCACCACCTAATAGTGTGTAATGCTGAAGAGCTAGAACAATCTTAGGATCTCCTGGCTATTCTACGCACAATGCCATATGATAATAATAATTATTTTAATTTGATCAGGAGTCTCTGTAATTTATGACTTTATACACTCCTATGTTAGAAGCAAGGATTCTTGGATTTTGTTAGTGGGCCTGATGCCTTGCAGGGGCTGGGAGCAATGCTTCCTCTAAGCTGTGGAGTCCTGTGAGCTACCGGCATTAAAGTGGTGAGCGAGCGATTTGGCTACGGCATAAATTAGTTTGGTCTGGAGCCATCCTTCCTGAGCCAAGACAAAAATGTGTGGAGCCATCTTCCCTGAGCTAAGACAAAAATGTGTGAGCCGGAGGCTAATAAACTGAGCTATCTCACACTAACTCAGCTTAGAGGAAACACTGGCTGGGAGCCTGTTGTGCTATGAGACAGACAAAACAGTGGGTTCAAAGGACCTGTATGTGCTTGAAGAGCAGTTGCTCTCGTCTAGGGAGAGTTTGGAAGCAGAGATTCGTCAGTTATTCCACCAAGCATTCAACAACTTAGATTGCGTATGTCAGCATCTATAGTCGCCGTCTTGTGTATGTTATAATGTGGGTAAATTGTGATTTTAATGTATTGTATATTGTTTTAGAGGCATTGTTTTATTATTTTTATTGTTGTAAGCTGCCCTGAGCCGCTTCGGCGGGAGGGCGGGATAAAAATCAAATAAATCAAATCAAATCAAAATCAGTTCTGACGCCCAGAGAGCAGACTTTGGCGGCATGGGTTTTCTTTCCCCTTTGCAATTCTGAATACCTTTGCTTACCTGTCACCTCTATTCCAAGGAGCTCTCTCACTCTACCCCTTCTCTTGACATCCACAGGGCACAGAGGTTCAAGTGGACGACATTAAACGTGTGTATTCACTCTTCTTGGATGAATCCCGCTCCACTCAGTACATGAAAGAATACCAGGATGCCTTTATGTTCAATGAACTCAGTGAGTAAATATCAGGGGGAGAAGAGGAATAACGCACTGAGTTATCCCCCTAAACCAGGGACTCCACACCATTCTTGCTATTGGGGCGGGGGCGGGCTGATCGCCAAGAATGCAACGTGTGCTACAAAAACCGAGGACTCCGTTTTGATTAAGGCCCCCCCGAGAGTGGCTTGTCACACACAGCTCTTACATGCCGGAGCTCAGCAGCTTAGTTCTTCGGACTTGGTCGCGTTCAGTGATGTTGCAACGCCCGGGAAGCAGCAGCAGCAGCACACCTTCAGATCTACAGCTCAGGGCGGAACAGCAGCTGACCTCTGCTTTTCCTTTTCCAGAGGGGGAGACCATGGACACATCATGATGCAGCTCTGGATACCAGACTCTAGCTGTATGTATGTTTGGATGCCTGTTTTTGTTTTTTGTAAAATAAAACCTTTTGGAGAAGTCCTGCTGTGTCTGACTTGGAGGGACGGTAGAAAGAGCTTTGGGGAGGGACTGAACGGAGGCGGGCTCTCCCCACTTGTGCCGCAGGGGATGATTAAACCAGCCTCCCCTGTACCTAGGAGTGCTAGGCAGGTGATGCTCAGCTGAAGTCGCTGCAGGGAGCCCCTTCTCGATGGGCACTGGGTCCCTGAACCAGCTGTTTGGGGATAAGGGCAAGGCAGCAGTTTTTAAAAATGCATTTGTGTACTCAGCCCCCCCCCCCAAAAAAATCCCCGCACAATAAATCAGCACTCGCAGTGGTCCCGTCAGGTTTTCTTTGCCGGGATTCAGAAAGGAAAGTTGTCGTCCAATATGTGACGGGGGAGTCCCCGGGCAGTCTGGCCTTGTCCTGCAAGTCAGTAACCAGGTGGGAAAGCTTGCAGGGAGACCTGCCCGAGAAGAGGCAAACGGCTGCACCCTTTGGAAGACTGTTACAAGGATTGCTGATGACAGCAGGGAGAAGTACTTCGGACTCATGTATTCAGTAAGCACAGCAATTGGGAAAAGGGTGGCTTCCGCCCACAGATTGTGGGCTGTCTTGGCCAAGACATACAGCCACTTCTACAAAGAAAAACAAGGCCTAAACCCACAATTTCTAGACATGCAGGTGCCATGGAGAAACACTAAAATACATGCAATCTCGCCATGTTTATTTTGCTGCTTTAACAGCATAAAATAAGTTAAACCCGGCGAAGACGGAGGTCCTGGGCCTGAGTTGGGGTGGTCTGGGGTTGGGGCTCTCCCGACCTTCGATGGGGTGCCTTTGGCGGCAGCGCCGGAGGTTAGGCATTTGGGAGTGTTCCTGGACGCCTCGCTAACTATGGAGGCCCAGGTGGCAGCCACTGCTAAGTCAACTTTTTACCATCTTTGGCTGGTGCGGCAGTTGGTTCCCTTCCTCGACCGCAGTGACTTGGCCAAAGTGATCCATGCGACGGTCACCTCGAGATTAGACTACTGCAACGCTCTCTACATGGGGCTGCCTTTGTCGCAAATCCGGAAGCTGCAGCTGGTGCAGAATGCTGCGGCCAGGCTGATGATGGGTCTTCCTAATAGGGACCACATCCAGCCTGTGCTGAAAGCACTGCACTGGCTGCCGATAGCGTACCAGATTCACTTCAAAGTGCTGGTTCTTACCTTTAAAGCCCTATATGGTCGGGGTCCACCTCTCCCCATATGTTCCCCCACGGGCACTACGGTTGGGGACGCAACATCTCCTGGCAATGCCAGGCCCGAAGGAGGCCAGGCTGGCCGCTACCAGGGCCAGGGCTTTTTCGGTGGCGGCTCCTACCTGGTGGAACGAGCTCCCGGAGGAGATCTGGGCCCTGCGGGACCTAATGCAGTTCCGCAGGGCCTGTAAGACGGAGCTCTTCCACCAGGCGTTTGAGTAGGAGCCGCCACTACTGTACCATCTTTATCTGGCCCTGGAAGAAAGAACGTCGGCATTACATGGAACAGAAAACACTGAGATGGTAGAGCAGCAGTAATTCGTCATCTCTATAGAAGATCAATGGAAACATCTGGAGTACTTTATATTTGTAATATTGTAGAATGTTTTAAATGGTTTTAAATGCTTTTTTATGTGCGGGCTTATGCCTGAATGTAAGCCGCCCTGAGCCTGGTTTGTGGGGAGGGAGGGCTATAAATTGAATTTATAAATAAAATAAATAAATAAAATGCATAACTGACATCAGAGAATTTTATATCCTTGTTGGCAGATCTATGGGACTTAAGAGTAGCCAGATTGATGGAGTGGTCAGAGTGCTGGGCTAGGATCTGGACTCCCCAGGTTCAAATCTGTGGCAGAGCGGGGAAGTCAGCTGGATAACTTTGGGCCGGTCGCTCTATCTCAGCCTAGCCCACCTCACAGGGCTGTTGTGAGGATAAAATGGAGATGAGAATGATGTAGCCCCTTTTGGGCCTCCACTGGGGAGGAAGACAGGGGTATAAATGAAGTAAATAAACAAATGCCTTAGTTTCCCATGAGTGGAACTGTGAACCTATTCCTCCGTACTTAGAGAGAGCTGCTTCACCCTGTGCTGCCCTTTGAAAAAGTCACCAGGAGAAAGCAAGCATCAGTCCAAGACAAAAACAAACAAAAACAACCCAGCGTTAGACCCTAGAAGGTGCCATCTGTGATGACGGCAGAAATGCATCTTAGGTTGTAGTGTTGGGTCTACTGCATGCATGGGAGTTATTCGCTGATGCTGTAGATAGCGTTACATTGACATCTTCAGCACTACACATTTCAAATGAAAAAACCCTTGTCTTAAAGAAAGGATTTCATTCATTCCAAAAGAGAGAATGTGTCATTTTTCTCAGTGCTCTTTCCGGGAAGGGGGGGAGGGATGTCAAAATTGGGGGTAGATAACGTCTTGCTTTTTTTTTGCTAAGCCTTCACAAGCTGTACCTTTAATGGCCTTTGCCGAGAAAGAAAACCAGCAAGGTTTGGGTTCCTAACTTTAATTCACATTAATTTTTTTAATGATTTTTTTTTTTTTTGCAGAGGGGAGAGAACTGTAAATTAGCTTCTACTGCAATTTGAACAGCCCAAGGACCACCATCTCCTTCAGTCCAAATGCTTGACCACTTTTGACCAGCAGGGGGAGCACCTCCCTTAGCATACCTTCTCTGGCAAGGGGGGGGGTGTCCTTTAAACGACTTGCGTGGGACTGTCCAGGGGCTGGTAGATTGCCACCCTGCTGTCATCCTTCGGAAAACTGACGGTAGAGTGACTCCAGTTCTGGGTTTGTGAACTGAGGCACAAAATGAATCTTTATGATTTCAGCAAAACCTTCCTCGAGCGACGGTTCTACATAGTTACTCCTGTGAAAGAGAAAGACAGTACTTAAGCCAATGCTCAAAAAAGTCCCACTTCCTGTAACTAAATTAGTGACACTGGTGCTGGATTCTTCTCACACAGCTAGAAATCCATCCTTACAGAGTTCATTTTGAGTCTGGAGTTCAGAGGAGATGTCTCCTCTTTCCCACACACAAGAACTAGTAATTTGCCAGTTTTTAATTCAGTGAAAGTTATGGGAATTCGGAATTCAAAACCAGTCTTGGTAGATGCTGGAATGTTCTAGCTGGCCTGGGATGGATGAGAAAGAGGAGGAGATCTGGCTACCTCAGCAACAACGCGGAGGCAGGAGGACGGAGGCAGGCCCGGGAGTTGCACAGAAACCCCACCCACCCCTCCCTCCTCCAGAAACTCACTTATAGGTGTTCAAGACAATACTGTTAACGGGGACGTGTTCCTTCTCAGTCATTTCCCGGAACTGGAAAAAGAAAGCACATTGTAGTCCTCTGGTACAGCAGTTTTAACCAAAACATGAAATTGTTCCCTTCTTGGGCAAAGTGGCAATGCACATGGGACCTTAAGAATGATCCAGTTTGCTTGTTAGACAACACATCATCTGTAGAATTCAGTGGATGCGGTGATGGCTCAAACAGCTGTCGGCTTCCGGAAAGGATGAGGTGACTGCATGCAGAGTAGTGTGCTTTGGCGGTGACCACTAGTCAACCCAGCCAACATCGTAGCCTCTGCTTTCAGAGACAAAGGCCAGAGAAAGTTCTAGGTCTCTGTGCCGGCCCGTCAGGCAGGGAGACAATGCTCAAATGGCAAATGTTGAGCACAGCTTGAAAGTTTATATAGTAGGGCATCACTGCTGGAAGAGGGAAACGACCCAGGGTTGAATCTCATGGAGGATTTTTGTAGATGGCAGGGATTTCCTTCCTCTAGCAACCCAAAGTTGCTTCTGCAGAAATGCTGTTCCTAGAGGACAGGAGGACCTCCCAGGAACCTGGGGGAGGGGGATTAAGCACTCTAAGCAGGAGGAGGAATCACTGAAGATTCTCTCCCCCCCCGGCCCAGTCTGAAAGATTTCTTCATAGGATTCCAAGCCATGAATTACTCAGCAAAGCAGTGTCCAGGGTACGGCACTTATCTAGGAGTTCCTAGACTAGCCAAGGTCAGTTTATTGCCTTTCCTGAGGCAGCGGGAGAAACAAGCGGTCTTGGCTTGGGAAGAAGGCAGCGGAAACCCTTTCGGCCCCATCCCGATGAAGGTACTCACTCTGTTGTTATGCTTGGCTTGCTCCAAGGAGGCTGTGAAGAGGAAACACCGGCAGGGAACCCCAAGCGCCTTGGCACAGTCAATGTACCTGGCAAGGAAAAGGCACAGAGGTCAGAGAACTTGCCTCCTCTGGGAGGACCAACGGGCCAGACTTAAGCCTGGTCTACCCACACAGCACTACTCCCCCCCCCCTTTACAAGGGGTTATTCATGTAGAGCAGGAGTCCCCAGAGTGGTGCCTGTGGGTGCCCGCTGACACCTTTCCTGATGTTTTCAGAAAGTGGGTGGGGCTTTTGCCCAGCAAGGCTCCTAATCTCCTGTGTAGATTTTTTAAAACGCCGTTTTGGCAGCAGCTGCCACCACAGCACAAGGATCTTCACTGAGTGAGCGAAGGTAAGCCGTAGCAGCCAGTTTGGTGTAACGGTTAAGAGCGGTGGACTCTTATCTGGAACACTGGGCTCGATTCCCCACTCCTCCACATGAAGCCAGCTGGGTGATTTAATTGTCGCTGGCTCCCACCTCCTGAGCAGTATTCCCTCTAAGCTGAGTTAGTGTGAGCTAGCCCACAGTTTTTTAGCCTCTGGCTCACACATTTTTGTCCTCGCTCAGGAAGGAGGGCTCCAGAGCAGACAAATTTATGCAGTAGCCAAATTGCTCACTCACAACTTTAATGCCAGTCGCTCACAAAGTAGAATTTTTGCTCACAAGACTCCAGAGCTTAGAGGGAACATTGCTCCTGAGCCAGCCATTTGGTGACTGTGCCCGCAGTTATCAAAAAAGGCTGGGGCCCCTGGTATGGAGGGACTTTTTAAAAAAATCCGTTGCTGGCTGCATGACGTGGCACAATCCACATCATTGCTCTGTGGCGCATCTTTTTTTTGTGGTATATGTGCATGTTTGTGTGTGCGCATGTGGGTATGTGTGCACCTGGAAGTCATGGCGACCTCTGGTGACTGTCCCCTACTGGGGGCCTGGAGGATATTCAGAGAGGTGGCTGAATAAAGCCTGCCCCCGCCTCTGGTATTCCAAGGAGGTCTCCCATCCAAGTACTTGCCAGGGTCGACCTTGCTTGGCTTCCGAGATCTGACGAGATCAGGCTGGCCTGGGCTATCCAGGCCAGGGCTCTCTGCCACACATCCAGACCAGGCTTAAGCCTCATAATCTCCCATCCAGAGGGAGGAGAAGCCTCACCTGCGTCTCGACTCCAAGTCCGGATTGGTGTTGTCCACTACCGCGCTCTTTCCCGCCTGCAGCGCCGACTGGCACACGGCCACGCACTTCTGCCACGAACCGAGCGTGTCCTGGAGGTTGGGGGAGAGAGGCAGGCTAACAAGAAGGGTGGGAAGGGAACGACTGGGGCAAGGAGGAGGGAGACCTTTTTCCTCCACTTACCCTGTTGGCATAGGCATAACCCGCCGGGACCAAGTGCTGCTTCACAAATGTTGATTTGCCGGCTAGAATGGGAGGAAGCGGAAGGAGTCAGTGCAGGAAGGTAGGCGGACAAAGGGGATGAGGTAGCTGAGCATGGATGCTGGCAATACCATAAGCCTAGCAATACAGAATCACAGAGTTGGAAGGGGCCATACAGACTATCTAGTCCAACCCCCTGCCCAATGCAGGACCAGCCCAAAGCATCTCTGACAAATATTCGTCCAGCCTCTTCTCGAAAGCTGCCAGTGAAGGGGAGCTCACCGCCTCCCTAGGCAGCTGATTCCACCTTTGAACCACTCCGACCGTGGAAAAGTTTTTCCTAAGAACCCACCATTCTACTTAAAGCATACCAGGAAGTTTATGGTCAGTAACCCCTCCCCCAATAACATTTACATAAAAACTAATTAAGCCATAAAAGCAAAACAAAGGGGCGCAATCAGCAGCAAAAATACAAGCCTTCCCCAAATAAAAACAGCATTAGTACACGAAAGGCCAAAAAGGTTCAACCTGACACCAACAAAGGATGGAAAAGACCCACCAGGCATCGACTTCAGTAAGAGGTGCCATGCAGGGAAGCCCAGTCCCAGAAACTCATATGTTATGGGGGGGGGGGGGAAGTGTGGTTCAGCGGAAGAGCCTCCACTTGGCATGCAGAAGGTCCCAGGTTGGATCCCCAGCGTCGCCAGTTAGATCCAGGCATTAGGTGAAGTGAAAGACCTCTGGTCTAAGACTCTGGAGAGCTGCTGCCAGCCTGAGTAGACAATACTGACTTTGATGGACGAAGGTCTGATCCAGTATAAGGCGGCTTCATGTGCAAGGGTTCAGGTGGCTGCAGGTAGCCCCCAAGGTATCCCAGGCCCAGGGCCATTTGTCCAGGCCCATAGCCAGGGTTTTTTTAAAGTCAGGGGGCATTTAAATTCCTTAGGGACCACTTGCTAATCAAATTAATCCAGGGGAGAAGGCCGTGATACCCTGGGCTGGATGGGAAGTCAGGGGGCCTTGCCAGCAAGTAGGGGGGCCTGGCCCCGAGATGCCCCACTGTAGCTATGGGCCTGCATTTATCTCAAGTGACACCCCCCCAGGCAATATTTTTCAGCTGCCTTGCTCTGCTTCCTCAACTCACCTGCCTAAAGGCTGCTGACAACCACTGATGCGCTCAGCAGGCAGAAGAGATGAAGGAATGGCTTCAGCTACCATAAAGCTACACTGCCCTTTGTAGGAAACACGTTTGTTTCCTAAACCACTGTGATTTTAGAATACTCTTTGTCCAACTAGAAGATGAGCTCTACGGATTTGCAAGGTAGTCCCATCTCCCCACCACACAATCGTTTGTTTCCCCACCCCGCACCCCAGCCAAAACCTAACCGTTGGTTTGTTTTCTACCATTATTGAATAGCACCTTGAGTTGCTAGGCAGCCAGAGGAGGCCAAATTTTATCAGCCTTTTTGTTGTACATGTACAGAACATTTGTAATATTTGTATGCCCTGCTTCCAGGTGGGTCCTCCTTGCAGATGTTCTGATCCACACAGGGGGACTACCGATTGCTTTTATATATATATATGTATGAGGTATACATCTCCATACCGCTCCATCACTCTTTGGCTAATGGGGGGGGGGGAGGCTTGGAAGAGTCTAAGCTGCAGGCAACCACCCTGTGCAAAGCCGGGCCTGGTTTCTGACCACTCTGCCGGCTGCACAGAGGTCTTGCTCTCAGGTCGGGAGCTGGGATCGAGCCAGATCAGAATCCCCCCTCCCCCGGACGGGAGATGTCAGGTTTGCTGGCCTTGGGCATCCCAGACTGGCGAGAGAGTCAACTCTCTCCCTCGCTGCTCTCTGCTGCTGCTGATCCTCTCCCCATTTAGCAGAATTTAGCAGGCGGCAACACAGGAAGTCAGAGGAAGGGCACAGGTGGCTACTCACCAGCAGGAAAGCCAACTGCCAAAACCAGCTCTGGGGAGGAGGAGGTCAGAGAAGCATCTGGGGGATCATAGAGCTGTGCCTTGGGGTCCAGCGCCCGCTGTGTCGGGGGAGAGAGATGACAGAAGTAAAGGTTTTGAAACAGCTCCAAATGCAGGGCACGGGGTGCCAGGCTATTTCTCTGGCGTCCTTCCCCAATATCCCTATGTGAAAGAGCCCACAACTCTTTGAACAGGGACCAGGTACATGCAGTCTCTAGGATCCCTAAGGAAAAGGTTTCTTCCAAGATGTAGAAGAAGAAGAGCTGGATTTATACCCCGCCCTTCACTACCCGAAGGAGTCTCAGAGCAGCTTACAATCTCCTTCTCTTCCTCTCCCCACAACAGACACCCTGTGAGGTAGGTGGGGCTCAGAGAGCTCTGAGAGAACTGTGACTGACCCAAGGTCACCCAGCTGGCTGCATGTGGAGGAGTGGGGAATCAAACTCAGTTCTCCAGATTAGAGTCTGCTGCTCTTAACCACTACACTGAACTGACGCCAAACTTGAGCTGCTTGGCTGATGCTAGGCTAGAAATGAGCTGCAATGTGCCTTCGTTGTCTGCATGGATCCTGAGCAGAAAGCCATTGCCATCAACGACTGATCAATGCTCTGGTCAATGCTCTCTCCAAATGGTTCAGAAGAACTTTGCCCTGTTCCTTCGTCACAAATAATTCCATGTTCATTAAGAGCAGGTGAGTGCAAAGGAGATGAGAGGCCTGTTAAGCCCAAAGTACATGAGCAGAAGGAGCTGTGGTGGCTCAAGTGGTTAAGACGCTGAACTGCAGGCTGTGGAAGGTCAGTAGTTCAGCAGTTCGAGACCCGAGTGTGCTGCATGACGGAGTGAGCTCCCGTCTCTAGTTCCAGCTCCTGCCAACCTAGCAGTTCGAAAGCAAGAAATTGCAAGTAGATAAATAGGGACCACTTCGATGGGAAGGTAACAGCGTTCCGTGCACCTTGGAGTTTAGTCATGCCAGCCACATGACCACGGAAACGTCTTCGGACAGCGCTGGCTCTTCGGCTTTGAAACGGAGATGAGCACCGCAACCCTAGAGTCGGATTCGACTGGCTTTCGAGCAAGGGAAACCTTTACATGAGCAGAGGCCTTTAATATTCCCATTTTCTGGAGGAGGAACTTAAGCCAAGCAAAAGGGACTTGCAGATCCCGAGGCAGATCCATATGCTCCTCAAATGGGTTTGCTCACTACTGCTGGAATGGCCACACTGTCAAACCTCAGAACAGAGTCAAGAGCCGGAAGGGAGCTCCTAAGGTGGGCCTGGACTGGAGTGAGCCAAGCGGTCTCTGTGGTCTGGCCAGTGCTGCTGGGACGCGGCTCACTCTTGCCTATTAGAGGCCCATCAGGGCAGCAGCCCGTCAGGAAGTCCAAGGGCGGCTCGGTCCCTGTTCCAAGGCTTTGGGGAGTGAAAGAAACTACTCACTGGATCAAAGTCGGGGAGTGAAAACGGAGCCTCTTTCTTGCGGGGGGGAATCCGCAGGACGTGCATGAGAAGCACACACAGAACACACAGACGTTCTATCCCCACAACGAAAATGCACGCATGTTGCACATGCGCAATTTGCTTCTGAGGCTTAGATTTTCAAGGAACTCTTTGGCTGTGACTGAGAGTGATGATGGTAATGAAGGGGCCGGAGAAGAAGGTTCCAGGAGCAGCGGTCACAAACAAGAGATAAGGGACACTCTTAGCCCCACTTATTCGTCTTCTCACTTCTACCATGGTACCCTCTGCAGCTCTTTAATCTTTTCTTTGCACCGTGAGGACTAGAAACTTTCGCTACATGAAAACAAAGAACTGAGACCCTTAGGCTATCGAGTTCCACACCAAGCATGTACCTTTTGGGTTGCTTAGAAACTGTTGGGGTAGAAAATGAACAGACCCTTTGCCTCTACCTGGTAAAAAGACTGGGCGGGCAAGGGATAAATCTTCGCTACCCGCAGCAGTGAGGAGTCAGCCAGGTGCCCTATTTGTTCTGAACCCGCGAAGCTGCCTTATACTGAATCAGACCTTGGTCTCCCGAGGCCAGCCTTGTCTATTTCAACTGGCAGGCGCTCTCTAGGGTCCCAGGCAAAGGTCTTTCCCATCACCTGCTACCTGACGTTTTTAAATGGAGATGCAGGATTGAACCTGGGACCTTCCGCATGCCAAAGAGATGCTGTGCCACTGAGCCACAATCCTTTCCCTAGAGAGGTACACTATGCAGGCGGACACCCAGGATAAATGAGCTGGTGCTTTGTATACAATACATATCCCATGCAGATCCCCTGTTCCTCTTCCCGGTTCAAAGAACTTCCTGTATCTCTCTGTTCATTATCAAAACACATTCATAGACTATCCTCAAATCACAGAACAGGGAAGAAATTATACAAATTAAGCAACTCTTAACTAGATGGATGCCAGTTGCATAACTGGGCAAAGAATTTCACTTTTTGCAAGCAGGAGGCTACACTGTTGCAACTCACACTCTGCACAAGTTATTCTGTTTCTATAGTTCAGGTTTCCAAATTATTTATGGGATCTGGATACAACGAAATGGTGGTGGCAGCAGAGATGAACCATAAGTGATGTGAATGGCACATGGTTTCCACTCTTATTAGAGGATCATTAAAACGATTTACCTTTCCCCCCCAAAAAGCCAATTGTTGATTGAAAGTTGAGATTGAAAGTTGATTGAAAGTTGAGATCTTGAAGGTGCAACAGAGCAGGTTCTAACAGTGCTTTTGTGCAGCAAGTACATGGATATACTTGCTGCACATGGAAGCACATGGTGTGTGTGCATGTGCACACTGGTGTGACAGTGATGACACTGTTTGCCAGTAAAAACAGGAGGTCCCCTTCAGCCATCCAAAGAAACACAGGAGGGGAACATAATACATAACGGGACTTCCTATTTTATTTTGCGGCTATGGACTATTACAGCCACCCATTTGGAATTATAATTCATAGTGTCTTTTCTTTTTAAAAAGATGCCAATTTTTCAAAACTGAGAAAAAGCAGAATGACATCCCACTTAACCCAAAGAATGAAATATATACACTGAGGGTAACACTGGTGCAGAAGAAAGAGTGGGATGTCAAGCCAGGTCAATTAAACCTCCTTTGAGGGTGCCCAAATAACAAAGGCCAGTCCACAGGAGGGAAAGGGAGTACATGAGAGAACAAGCGAAACTCAGATGTATCCATACCAGGCGGTCGCTGCATGAGAAATCCTTCTTCTTATGCCCAGGGGCCCAGTTTGGTGGACGCCCAGCTGCATCTACGGAGGGAAAACACAGCCATCAACAAACTCATTGCTGCCAATTGGGAAACAAATTTATCTGACAAATTGCAGCCAGTATCTGGAACGGGACCTTGAGACGCAGAAAGCACTAGGCCGGCAACCAGTCCCGAGCAGAGGAACGTGCCAGCTCGAAGTCGGCTCTCTCGCACCCCAGAGTGCTTTTGACAGTCGGCAGATCAGGATTCTAAGGGCGCTCACCCTTCTATGGGATAGCATCCTTTAGTTCGTCACTCACCTCCCACGTAGACGCTTTGGCTCAGAGACACTGAGAGGTCGCCGTTTGCCTTGGAAGACAGGAGGGGGAAAGGGGCAGGGTCAAGGGAAGAGCGCAGACCTCTCGCGTCCCCAGCCAGCCGGCCCCTCCCTCTCTCATCAACCAACCCGCCTCCCCCCCCCCCCCTCGTTTCCTTTTTGCACAAATGGTCCCACATGCCGAAGACGGGCTTGCGGTAAATGCCAGAGCCAGTCGCCACAAAGGCCTGTGGGGAAAGGAGAGCAGTGTGGGTGACACGGATGGGCTTAGCCCCACTCCTTGTTCACACACAAGGCACAAAAAAGGCATTTGGGAAACATCTGCCCATTTGTGACGATTGCCAGAGCTTCTATGGAAGTGTAACACAGGCCTGACCTGCTAGCATTGCTGGGGGATGCCTGCAATTAGTGGAGTAGACCCTGCCCATTATTTCAGCAAAGTCTAATCCACATGTTTAAAGGAATTCAAATTAGCAAACTTGCTTTCCCCCAGATGTAACAGCAGCTCCCTTTCTGGTGGCACTCTAAAAGGATTTTCAAAGTGAAGATTTTCCATCCGTTAACTTTGCAGCTCTTTTGTGAATATAAACATCATGAAATGCAGTAAAGGTTTCCCTTGCTCGAAAGCCAGTCGAATCTGACTCTAGGAGGCTACTAGATGAGGAGGAGCACAGAACACTGTTACCTTCCCACCGAAGCGGTACCTATTTGTCTATTTGCAATTTCTTGCTTTCGAACTGCTAGGTTGGCAGAAGCTGGGACCAGAGACGGGAGCTCACTCTGTTTTGCGGCACTCGGGTCTCGAACTGCCTGTTGATGCAGGGGTCCCCAACCTTTTTGAGCGCCTGTGGGCACCTCTGGAATTCTGACACAGTGTGGCAGGTGCTGCCATTACATGCCTGCTGCAGGAGGCGGAGCCGGTCCCCCAGTGGCTGCCACAGCCTGCCTTCAGTCACACAGTGACCCCTCTGCTGTGCTAGCAGCTGCTGTCCCAGCAGCGTTTTTAAAAATCTGCACAGCCAATCAGACCTCCAGTGGCCGGCCCCGACCTGGACAGCCCAGGCAAGCCTGATTTCATCAGATCTCGGAAGCTAAGCAGGGCCAACCCTGGCAAGTACCTGGAAGGGAGACCTCCAAGGAACACCAGGGCCAGGAGGCAGAAGCAGGCAGTAAGCCACCTCTCTGAACGTCCTTGTCTCATTAGGGGTCGCCAGTAGTCAGCCATGACGTCCAGGTACGCATGCACACACACACACACAAATACTAACAAAAATACAACAACCCTCCAATGGTCAACTAGAAGCCTTGCTGGGAAAAGCCCCAGCCGGCCCCACCCACTTCCTAAAAACACTTGGCAGGCACCAGAAAAGGTGTCAACGCGTACCATGGTTGAGGAGGACCCCTGCTGTAAGCCTTCAGGGAGGGATTTGACTTTTTAAGACTCTCCATACACAATTTACAGTAAGTAAACGCCACAGAAAAGATGATGATTTCTGCCCAGGGGCCCAGTCCTGGCCATAGGGAGGGATTTGACTTTTTAAGACTCTCCCTACACAATTTACAGTAAGTAAACACCACAGAAAACATGATGATTTCTGATGGCCATCCTGGCCACGCCACAGACATCCGGGCACTAGTGTTTCTCCCACCTCAACCAACCACTGTCCAATGCAAAACATTTTGTGGGATACGCCGATCCCCTGCTCTCGCTTACCCAGTCTGGTGTAGCGGTTAGGAGCGTGCACTCTAATCTATGAGAACCAGGTTTGATTCCCCACTCCTCCACATGCAGCGGCTGGCGTGACCTTGGGTCAGTCACAAGTTCTTTCAGAGCTGTTGTCTCAAGAGCAGCTCCCTCAAGAGCTCTCTCGGCCCCACCTGTTTCACAGGGTGTCCGTTGTGGGGATGGGAAGGGAAAGGAGATTGTAAGCCGCTCTGAGACTCGGGGATAGATCTAATCTCTTCCTCTTCTTCTTACCTGTACCGGGATGCCCAGCCGCTCGACCACAGCCTCCAATTTGGCTTTGAAAACCTCAGGCCTGAGGCGTCCCCGGCTGATGCCCAGCTGATTGGTGAAAATCACAACCTGCCAGGGTGGAGGAAAGAGACGAACGCAGCAGTGAGGAGGGGGACAAAGGAAGAGAGAGGCAGATTAAGGGAGGAGGGTTGGCAAAGAGGCATACCTTGTACCCCTCACTCAGAAGTTGCTTCAGCTTGCGCGGGACTTCAGGGTACAGGATTCTGCAAAGGACAAAGGGATTGAGGCCAGTTCTCACGTGCTGTTCTGCACACGACTCACGAGGAGGGCACAGCTGTCCCCAGTGACGGGAAAAGTTATTTATTTGTTGATTTATTAAATGTATACCCCGCCCGACCCCAAAAAATGGGCTCAGGGTGGCTCACAACGTAAAAACAACAGCCAACCCCCCCTCCAAGTAAAACAATAAATAACATAGCAGCTAAAAATCGGATCCCATGCCTTATAAGGTAATAATTCCAGAAGATTCCAGTGCCTAGATGATATCCAAAACAGTACGGCACTGGAAGAAGCTCACAGACAGTGCCGCAGACAGGATAGGGTGGGGCAGAATGGACTGAACGCCCACCCCCACAACTGAAAGCATGGCGGAACAGCTCCGTTTTACAAGCCCTGCGGAACTGTGCTAGGTCCTGCAGGGCCCTGATCGCAAATGGGAGCACGTAGCCCTCACCCTGGTTGAGGCTAAGCCTTTTACAAATGTCCAAATAGTAACGCAACTTCCAGAATCAATCCCTATAATGGCGGAACAGCTCCGTTTTACAAGCCCTGCGGAACTGTGCTAGGTCCTGCAGGGCCCTGATCGCAAATGGGAGTACGTTCCACCAGGCCGTAGTGAAAAAGCCCTCGCCCTGGTCGAAGCTAAGCCTTTTGCAAATGTCCAAATAGTAACACAACTTCCAGAATCAATCCCTATGATCTGGGTCCTGACCAGGGAGAAAAGCAGGATTGAAATAAACATTAAGTATAAAACAAGCATACATGCAAAGACCAGCCGTCACTCTTTTTTTTGTGCGAATTAATTTCTCCAAACCATCCCCTCCCCTAGCTCTGAACTTACTTCCAGTCATCGGGGCCTGTCGGAAACACTTTCCCGGACTGCGTAGTGATGATGGTTCCATCTAAATCAAAACCTGCAATCTTGACGAGAGGAGCAAAGCGATCAGACCAATGGGCCCATCTGGCTCGGCGCTGGGCCTCAGCTTCCAGCTCACTTAGATCAACTCCATCCATTCTGAATAAAGAGCAGCGCTGCCTGCCCTCTTCCCAGATTAGCTCAGATAAAGAGGTCTCCAAGTACTCCTACAAGGTCTCTTTGGCAAGTTTCCAGTGTGGGGGATGACTGCTAATCGAAACTTTTGGAATAATTATCGTATGGCGTTGTGTATAGTCTAGACAGGAGATCCGAAGATTATCTGGCAGCCTAAAGTTCTAGCTCTTTCAGCGTCATGCACCACTAGGTGGTGAGCCAACTTGTTTTGTGGGGCTGAGAGAGCTCTGAAAGAGCTGTGACTGACCCAAGGTCACCCAGCGGGTTCTCCAGATTAGAGCCCGTCACTCTTAACCACTACGCCACGCTGGCTCTCTCAAAAACGTTTGGAATGCAGTGCAGACACAGTGCAAGAAAGAGGCTTGAGAGAGGGAGGGAGAGAGAGAGAGCTGCTTGTCCATCACAGCTGTCTTTGGTATGCTGAATACCAGCAAATCTATACTGTCTCTATCAGCCAGCATGTTGCAGTGGTTAGAGTGCTGGACTAGGATCTGGGAGACCCAGGTTCGAATCCCCACTCTGCTGTGTAAGCTAAATGAACATACAACAAGTACCGTGCACAGATGATTATAACATATCATAAATAATTTTATATTTTTTGAAAAATATTTTTACAATAATTTCTACATATATAAGAAATCATCTTGATCAAAAATATCAAAAATCATCTCCAAGAATCTCAAAAGCTATTGTACAACCTGGTTGCCACATACCAAAGTTTTAATCCAAAATTCTCTTGAATGAACACTGCAAAAAAAGTTTTGGTGAGCTACAAGCCTCCTCCAAAGTGAAAAGCACGTTCAGTCACTCTTTAGCCTTGAACTCCCTGAGGAAGATTCGGAAACAGAAGGATATCTGGACCTCTGCTGGAGGAAGACACGAGCACATGTTATAAAGAGACTTTAAGGAGTCCTCCCTTTTGAAACTATGGACTGATGACATTCCAGCTAGTACTAAGGTAACAGCTAAGTTTTGTGCCCAAGCGATCAAAGTGCACGGCAAATAACAGACCTGTTCCGTAGGAATTCTCCTTCCCTGTTTTGATTTTCTATTTTTAGAATAATATATGATATTTTTTATTTCTGAAATATGATTATTGGTATACTTTATCTATGAAATATGATTATTTGTATATCCTAATGTTTTTCTTCTAATCTATTATCTTTTATATTATATTTTTATATTGTACCATGTTTGAAGATGGTTGTTGACTGTAATAAATAAACTAAGCTAAGCACCAGTAAACTGAACCCAGGTCTCCCAGATAGTCCAATGCTCCCTCTAAGCTCTGGAGTCTTGTGAGTAGAGATGTAAAATTTTCGGAAATTTTGAAGCTCGGAAAAAAACCCGTTTTTTTTCCGGGTTTTTTCGGGGGGAAACGGAAATTTTTGGAAAAATTGAAAAAATGCTACATTAGCATTTCTTTTGTCTTTTCTAGATTGAAAGTCATTATGTTACTTTAGGAATAAAATATGACTATGGACATTTTTACTTGGCATGAAATTATCACAACTAGCATATTAAAAATATAGTGTATCCAAACAATTATTACAAACAGAATACCCACCCACATGCAAAAACAAAACTGAAACTTTTTATTTTCTTCTGACAATCGCACCTCCTAAGGAAGAAATGCATCTTGTTCTTGCATTGGAGGGTTCAGTTTGTAACCTTGTCCTCAGTGCACATAAATTAGATCAATCTGATTCTCTCTCTCTCTCTCTCTCTCTCTCTCTCTCTCTCTTTTATTCATCATGTTAAAATAAAACGTTCCATAATCAATTTTTTTTCTTTTTTCAATTTTTCCAATTTTTCGGAAAAAAACAAAAAGGCTTCAGGAAAAAAACGGAAATAAACCGTTTCCACCCCCGAATTTTTCCGGTGTTTTTTCCGGGCCTTCACATCTCTACTTATGAACAAAACTTCTACTTGTGAGCGAGCAATTTGGCTACTGCATAAATTAGTTTGCTCTGTAGCCATCCTTCCTGAGCTAAGACAAAAATGTGTGAGATGGAGGCTAAAAAGATGGAGGCTAGCTCACACTAACTCAGCTTAGAGGGAACATGGCATCCCCCTTATGATCTCTGGGGGTTTTTTGGTGGGGTTGCTGTTCTTCAAACAGCAATACCAATAGCAGTCCCTCAGTGTGGCCAGTGAACTCGACAGGAACACCGGACAACTTATTCTGCACCACCCTAAATGGCCCCGTCCATTTTGTTCTACATCAGAGATCTCCAACACTGTGCCCGTGGGCACCATGGCACCCGCCAACACCGTTTCTGGTGCCCGCCGACTGCTTTTAGAAAGTGGGTGAGGCTTTTAACCAGCAAGGCTTCTGATTTGCCTGCGCAGACTGACAAACATCCCGCTAAACAGCCGCCACTGGTGTCATGGATATGCTGCAGGCCTCATGCCCAGGATGGAAGTAAAAGTGGCTCACATGGTCGATGACAATTGTGAATGCGGCTCTCTACAAGCCACGGGGTGAGTATCCCTGCTTTACATAGTCCCGCCCTTGATTCTCTGCCTTAACTACGCTACAAGTATGATGAAGAACAAGAAACAGCTAAGAGAGAGAGAGACTATGTAAAGCAGGGATACTCACCCCGTATCTCTCTCTCTCTCTCTCTAGGACCGCCTCTCCTGGTATCTATGGGACCACCTTTCTTGGTATACCCCCCAAAGAGCATTACACTCTGGAGATAAGAGCCTTCTGGTGATCCCTGGTCTGAAGGATATCCAGCTGTCCTCAACCACAGCCAGGGCTTTTTCGGTCCTGATGGAGATAAGAACCTTCTGGTGATCCCTGGTCCGAAGGATATCCAGCTGTCCTCAGCCACAGCCAGGGCTTTTTCGATCCTGGCCACAACCTGGTGGAACTCTCTGCCGAATGACATCTGTGCTCTGCAGCACCTAGTGCAGTTCCGCAGGGCCTGTAAGTCAGAGATGTTCCGCCAGGCCTAGGGTTGAGGACACCAACTGTCTCCATTTAGCCCGCTGCATTCCTTCACTTCTCACCCTCATCATATAGGGTACAATCTGGTTTATTTGCAAGCGTCATCTGAAATTGTCTGCAATCTTTTGCATTGCCTATGAACTTTTTAATTGACTTATGAATGTATCTACTGAACTGTTAAAATGGCTTTTAACTGACTATGAATGCATTTATTGAAATGTTGTTCACCGCCCTGAGCCCTGTGCACAGGGGAGGGCAGTCTTAAAAGTCAAATTTTATTTATTTATATCATTTATACCCAGTGCTCTTTGTTTCTGTCTAATACTCCGTGCCCCAAGCAGCTTTAACAGAAGCAGTACCTTTTTTACAAACCCACAAAGCTGCCTCCTCCCAAGTCAGACCTTTGGTCTATCCAGGTCAGTCTTGTCTACTCTGACTGGCAGCCGCCCTCCAGGGTCTTAAGCAGGGGTCTTTCCCATCAATCGATCCTTCTAACTGGGGACAGAACTTGGGGCCTTCCGCGTATAACTCAGGCCCTCCACCGCTGAGCCACAGCCCCTCCCCATCTACCCACCAGAGCAGTAGGTCTTACTTTGGCACTTGGCATCACCCCTTTCTTCGTGAAGACCAAGAGCTTGCCAAAGTCCTCCCAGGAGTCACGAGGATGGGAAGGCAGATTCGGGAGGGCTGGCGGGGAAGGCTGCCGCGTCTGCTCCACCTGAGCGGCCATCTCCTGCAGTTGCCTCAGTTTCTCCACCACAGAAGGGTCATCGTCGTCTTCGTCCTCAGAAGGGCTGGAGGCCCGGGGCCGCTTGGGGGGCTGGACCATGTTGTCATCCTCCTTCAAGGGGCGCCGGGGGCTGAAGTACTCCCGCACCGTTTTCTTTGGGGAGCGGGAATCTTGCTCAAAGCGGATGCAGTAATGGTACAGTCCGTTCA
>NW_015172660.1:59276-89215 GCF_001447785.1 Gekko japonicus | reverse complement strand
CAACGCAGGTGTATCTCCTCCACCGACGTGGGGTTTACCCCCCGCTGCCGACAGACCAAGAGGATCAGAAGCTGCAGCATCAGAGCCAGTTATACCAGCACATCTGTCCGCCAATTTCCCTTCCCCAGACCTATCTGCACTGTAGACGCAAAGGAGGCCCTCACCAGCAACACAAACCCACAGCCTCCCCTTCTAGCCAGAAAGCTCTTGTCTGAATCAGTTGCCCTGCACTGAAAAAAAAAGAGAAATGCTGACCTTGTCCCATCTTACCTGGGTGACTCTTACAGATCTGTAGGCATAATTTGCCAGTAACTCCACTGCAAGAGAGAAAACAAACTGTTATACCCAAGGGCAATGCTCCCTCTAAGCTGTGGAGTCTTGTGAGCAAAGGTTCTACTTTGTTAGTTGCTGGCGTTACAGTTGTGAGCGAGCGATTTGGCTACTGCATCGATTAGTTTGCTCCGGAGCCATTCTTCCTGAGCTAAGACAAAAATGTGTGAGCCGGAGGCTAAAAAGCTGTGAGCTAGCTCACACTAACTCAGATTAGAAGGAACACTGCCCAAGGGTTTTTTTTTTTTAAAGGGTATCTCTATCCCACTTTTCTGAATAAAGAACACCCAAAGACTCTCCTACATTATATTAAGGAAAAACAATACCCTGAATTATTGTATGCAAAGAGAACCAACTTCCGCATGGAATATAAATTGGGCAAAGAAGAAATCCTTTTTCTTTTGTCTATACTTACTCAGATAAATCTCATGTTGAAACAGAAGACACAGAAGCATGTACAACAAAGTTTGAGTCTAGTGGCACCTTTAAGACCAGAAAGGTTTTATTCTGGGTATAAACTTTCATGTGCAAGCACACTTCTTCAGAGCATGCACATGAAAGCGTATACCAGGAATTAAACTCTGTTGGTCTTAAAGGTGCCACTGGACTCAAACATTGTTCTTCTTCTTCAGACCACATGGCTGCCCACCTGGATCTAACAGTACAACAGTAAGGGTGTACAAGGACAGCAGCATGAGTACAGATTTGCACCCCACTGATTTAAGGCAGCATAAATGGATTTCTCTCTGCTCTGTCCTCACATCAATGCTGCAAGGTTAATTTTAGAAAGCAACATTTTTAGAAAATTTTAGAAAGTGCAATTGGCCTACAGACACCCACTGAATTTAAAGGCTGAGTGGACATTTTTGTCCAGGCCTTGGTCTGTTCAACAACACACAGTGAGCTGCGTTGGATACATTTCTGACTGCGTTATTCAAATTCTACATATATATTTCGCACATACAAAAAAATCTGTTCCCTATTCTAAAACCTACCTGACCATTATCAGTTACAAATTTATATTTTATACAGAAATATGCCAACCACCATTTCACCATCAAAGGCATATCAAGCAAACTGCCAGCATCATAGACAGAGGTTGGTGTAGTTCTCTGCAACAGTGAGGACTTGAAACTTATTTCTGAAACAATGAACAATTATAGAGACAGCAGAATCCTGGAATATAAAGAACCACTGGAACATACAGCTTAGATCAGACACAGTGAAAAGGGGGCTCTAAAAGTCATTTATGGTGCCAGCAGTGAAGTTTTGCTGATAGGTGACAATAATTCTTACCTTGTGTCCGTGAACACTTCTTATCAGTGATAAGAGTCTTAGGTCCCCTGCCAAGAATCACCATCACACCATCAGGCAGATGAATTGGATCATGGCGTTGGTCTTGGCTGATGAGGAGACACCGCATCATTCTGGGTACCCTACAAACAAAAATAATTGTTCATGGATACAAATAGCACCGAATCCTGCACAGTTCTTTCCCCAATCAGGTCTCCGAAGTTGTTTTTGCAACCTCAAGGGTGACGTGTTTTCAGTTAAGGCAAAGAGAAATGTGTCTCAGGCAAGGAAGAAACCCTAAACGTTGGGAGAGGGAGGACTCTACCTTATGAGGAACCCCTGTGACTAGCATGGGCTGATACTTCAAACATAAGGGAAAATTCCGCTTCTGAAAGGATCCTCCTATCCAAGCACAGGCGCTGCACCCAGTTTTAAAGCATCCCCAACTATCACCCCCAAGAAGGTTATTTAGCCCAGCGTGACAACCGACTGCACAACTAGGAAGCATAGGAAGCTAGACTAGCGGTGTTGCACCTTTAGTAGTTCCAGCCGGAAGTAGACTTTATTTCCTCTCCAAGCCAAAACACTATCCAATTAATACCTTTATTACGACCAACCCAATGACAAGGTCAAGTCGGAATGCTTCCAGTCGAGATAAGAACAAGACTCCCCAACCCAAATTCCATGTGCAGGGAAAACACAGATAGCCAAAAAAAGTCACACCGTGAACTTCCGGTGAAAGATTGGATGGCTGCTGAGCGTGCCGCTCTAGGCCTTGGGCACTTTATGGTGAACCCCTTTCGTACTCTGAGACGGGGAAACTTTCCCAGTTTTAGTCTGGAATAAATCCAGCGCTGGTGTGTGACTTTTATAGAGAGTGTATGGAAAGGATGCAATCTCACACACGCGGCTTGGTTGATGATTCCAGGCTTGTTAAATCTGTACTTCTTCGGGTATGACGGTACTTCTGTAGCACTTTTGAAAAGTGTTCCGATGCTGCCCACGAGGTCTTTGATTGTGGTTCCGGATGTTTTAGTTCCCAACTCTTTACCGGTAACTGCTGGAGGAGGAGTAACTGCTCGAGATAATTGCAGGAGGAATAAAACTTTGTTGGCCTTGAAGGGGCCACTGGACTCAGACTTTGTTCGGCTGGAGGAGGCAGAATTGTAGAGAAAACAAAACGACCGCCCCACACCCCGTCGGAATGCAGCTCAGGAGGAATCTGCAGCGATGGAGAGCCGACGGGCCAGAAGAGGCGCGGCAAAAAAAGTTTTATTTGCTTCCCAGTAGCCGTCTGTTTCCTCAAGGATAGTGTAAAAGCAGACCCCATATGGCAAAATCAATTGGTAACCAGAAGTTATTTACATACTTAGAGACATCTTGTTCTGAAGGGAATCCATAGGAATGCTACAAGCTAATGCTACAAGCAACCAGTTGAGCAGGTCAGAAACCACCTAACGTAATTTCCATCGTAAGCGTGCCTGTATAATATTTCCAATAGAGGGTCTACAAGCATGCAATTTAGTAGCCCAGCCGTTGACTGGCTACTACTATTTATTTAAACAGCTGTTTTCTTCCCGGGGGGAGGGGGCAAAGTAGCCTACAGCATCACACGCCCCTTCATTTTTGCTTAATTAAAGCAAATGCAATGAAGAGTTACCGAATCTCTTTTTCTAACAGCATTTGCTTTAAGTAGTAACCAGTTGAGCAGGGATGCCAGCCTCCAGGTGGGACCCGGGGAGCCCCTGGAATTATAACTCATCTCCAGACTACAGAGATTAGTTCTCCTGGAGTAAATGGATGCTTTGGAGTGTGGACTCTATGGCATTGGACCCCACTGAGGTCCCTGTACTCAGGCTCCATCCCCAAATATCTAGGTGTTTTCCAGCCTGGATCTGGTAGCCCTAATCCCAGGGCTACTCATCTTCAGCAAGACTGCATAAACCTTGTGCCTTTCAACTTTACCCTGGAACCTGTGACAGTGTCACAACCTTCAACAGGGTTCTTAAAATGCCAAAGAGAAGAGCAAAGCTTCTAGGTCTATAACAATCATGTGTAGAAGAGGAAATTAAGACAGGGGCTGTTTTGTGTTTTGTAGCCTTGTAGGAATGAGAAAAGCTTATTCCTCTTCCAAACAATTATTCTAGGTACAGAAACCAATGAGGATTTTCTGGAGATCTTAAGAAATGCACTTTCTCTCCCTTGTTATTAACCATTTGGAAAAACTGGAATGGTTCATTTTTAAACTTGGGGAGAAATTCACTGTGGTGATCCTTGAACTCTTGTTCAAAAACATTAGAGACTTTTAGAATATTTTTATTAATACTTTAATAAAGTTTTGTCAATAAAGTTTAATCTATTACAAAACCATTAAAATGTTTAAAACATCTGTTCACTTTCATTCAGTTATTTGCTACAGTTTCAAAAAATAAAATAACCTTATAATTTCAAAAATTTTCTTTAGCAGCATGAGAAAAAGTTCTATTTCTTAAAGCAAGCACAGCTGGGGATATTGAGGGGGGAAATGGAATCCTTTCTTGCATGTTTTGACTTGTAAATGGAGGGAGGGCACAGCCCTCAAGACAAGATTCCATTTTTGTTCCTGCAAAAACTCCACCATGTCTCACCTAACAAATATTACTGTATCCCAGACAGAGTTTTCCTTTCCATAATCCATGCATTCGTATCCATATGGGACTTTGCCTTCGAATGCATAATAGGAAGCTTTTTCAATTAACAGGGCAATCCTATGGGCAGTTAAAGCTTTCTAAGGTCACTGACTCAGCCCTGGGCTGTGCTTATGAACCAGAAATCACCACCCTTGTTGAAACTACTCAACCCAGTAGAGAATCCAGTGGTATCTTTTTGTCTTTTTTTAAAAAAATGGCATTTCAAGTTGAGTGTCTCTGAGCATTTGCAGAACCTTCTTCCATCTGGTTAGTTAAAGTAAACCATGTTGAAATCCCAGCACACCATAAAATTCACTGGATTGCCTTAGGCTGCTCAACCTAGCCTACCTCACAGGGTCATTGTCCTTCATCAGACATGAGTAAGAACTGAGACCTCTAAGTCTTTTTGTCTCAGTCAGAAGGTAGAAGGGATGTTGTAAAGAATGCTTGTACAAAAGAAGAGGAGGAGGAGGAGATTGGATTTATACCCCGCCCTTCACTCAAGAGTCTCAGAGCGGCTGACAAACTCCTTTCCCTTCCCCTCCCCTGTGCTGAGAGAGCTCTTGACAGAAACAGCTCTTTCAAGGACAGCTCTGACAGAACTTGCCCAAGGTCATCCAGCAGCTGCAAGTGGAGGAGTGGGAAATCAAACCTGGCTCTCCAAGATTAGAGTCCGCACACTTAATAAAGGTACAGTTTACGTTCTTTACAAGGCCCCTCCCACCTTCTGACCAAGATAAAAAGTCTCAGAGGTCTCCATTTGTATTTGCGTCCAATGAAAGGAGCTTTGACTCTCGAAAGCTCGTACCCTGAAAGTCTTCTTGGTCTCTAAGGAGCTACTGGACTGGAATCCAACCCTTCTGCTGCAGACCACCATGACCACCCTCTTGAAATGAGGGCCATTGTGAGGAGGGGAAAGCCACGTACGTTGCCTTGAACTCCTTGGAGGGTGAAAATGTACTTAAGCACATAAATCTGAAGAGCCATGTTCTTAATCATGCACAAAGTGTCATTCTTTTGTGATGGAAATGCTCCCTGGTTTGTCTGGAAGATTGTGTAGAACAGGGAGGGGCATGACTTCAGCTTTGTATGGTCCTTTAAAAAAAAAAAACACAAGGAAACCCTCTACTGATGTGTTTATACTTTACAGAAAAAGCCACTTTTGGGCTCTCTTAGCTGTCAAAGCATCACTTTAGTCTGTGTTGAATGATCCTGAGCATACCCTTTGGCTTAACAGCATCGGAAGCACCATGCAGCATCACAGCTGCCTTGAGTCTATTTAGTCCAACCAGCTCTTGGCTAAAACCTCAACAACCAGTAGGCACTAAAGCTCCACCGGCAAGTGAGCTGTGGTTTAACAGCAGACATAATATATCACGATCTGCCTTCTGCATGTTCCTGCTCTGGAGTAAGCACACTGCTCTTTCAGTCAGCTTGTTTGCTTGGCATAGTAGTGATGGTTCGGCTGTTGCGCTAGCTGAGAAGTAGCCAGGAATGAGGTCATTCAGTCGGGGGAGGGGTAGCAGCACAGCCTGTCTGCCTAAAGGGATAAAGGTAAAGGTTTCCCTTGCTCGAGAGCTAGTCGAATCCAGGTCTAGGGGGTGGTGTTCATTTCCATTTCCAAGCCGAAGAGCCAGCGCTGTCCGAAGTTGTTTCCGTGGACATGTGGCCGGCGTGACTAAACGCCGAGGCACATGGGACACTGTTAACTTCCCATTTATCTACTTGCAATTTCTTGCTTTCGAACTGCTAGGTTGGCAGGAGCTGGGGCCAGAGATGGGAGCTCACTCCATCATGTGGTACTCGGGTCTCAAACTGCCAAACTACCCACCGTCCAATCTGCAGTTCAGCATCCCAAAGACAGATTTTGTTAAATACAGTAAGTTTAACTAAAAGAGCCATCTGCTGCTAATTCATATACAAAATGCAATTATTGTTCTTCTTCTCTGCCCTCCCCCCTTTTATTTGCATTTATAGACATACAAAGTTATTAATCTCACTACATTCATTCTCCCAGCAATCCTGTGAGGTAGACTGTGCGTATTCTCACTGCAGAAATACAAGAAACAGCTTAGGGAGTTCTTCGTTGAGTCAAAACTCAGAAGCAAAATTCTCTCCACAGGCTCTGGAAGAAGTCTTTCCTTCATCCCAAATATGAGAAGGCCAGAATGGTCCAACAGCAGCAAGATTTCATGGTTCACGCAATGGTTCCCATTCCCCTTTTTGAGGTTGCTCGCATACAGACAGGTTTTTGTGTAGAAGGCAGGAGGACTCGAGGCTGTATCTTGTGCCACTGCAAAGGTTGACAAGATTAAGATATCTTGGGGCAGTGAAGAATCCCAAGTTTCTATCCCTCACCGGTCATAAGGTCTGGGGTGGCCTAGGCTGTGCCCAGTTATCTCAGGTTCATGATAAGACACATCTGGATTCTGAGGATGCGACAGGTGACTTAAGCACTGTACCCTCTGGAAATGAAGAACGGCTCTTCGTGGGGTAGCGTGGACAATCAGTCTGTAAGGAAAAAGATCCACATATGAATTTGGGATTGTGGTTGCTGACGATGCCACAAGAGGGCACGGCACCTTAACTTGCTCACCAAATTGTGTGTAGCTGTCGGAAGAGGAGATGAAACACTGGCTGCATCCATAAGGTAAAGTTTCTCTGCTTGCCTGTCATGGGTGCAGGGAATGAAGAGTCAGAGCGAGCCCACCCACTAGGACGCATTAGGCAATTTACCAAAGGTGCCAGAGGATGGGTGGGTGGGTGCTAGGGGCACTAAATGCAAGCAGCCATCCAATGTCCTGGCTGCAGCACCACTGCCTGGGATCCCAGGAAGGACAGTGACTTGGGCCCACCTAGTGGGGAGTGCATCTAGGCTAGCCTAAAGGTAAAGGTTCCCTTGCTCGAAAGCCAGTCGAATCCGACTCTAAGGTTGCGGTGCTCATCTCCGTTTCAAAGCCGAAGAGCTAGCGCTGTCTGAAGATGTTTCCGTGGTCATGTGGCCGGCATGACTAAACACCAAGGCACATGGAACGCTGTTACCTTCCCACTGAAGTGGTACCTATTTATCTACTTGCAATTTCTTGCTTTCAAACTGCTAGGTTGGTAGGAGCTGGAACTAGAGACGGGAGCTCACTCTGTCATGCGGCACACTCGGGTCTCGAACTGCTGAACTACTGACCTTCCACAGCCTGCAGTTCCGCATCTTAACCACTTGAGCCACCGCAGCTCCTAGGCTAGCCTAGGGTGCCAAAATCCCTTGGGCTGGACCTGGGCAGAGCTATTCGTACTGGCAATGGACTATCCACACGGACGCTCTATGCACACTTTCACCCGTCAGCTGCCATTATCCCTGCGCTTTCCCTCCTGCCCTGCCACCGGAGGGCTCCAAGTGTGAACATACTTGGATCTCTGTATGAGCATCAAGTGGCTGAACTGACACTCAAGGACCTCTGGGAACTTTGGCGACTCACCTTTCTTCCGTGCTGGAGGAGCCTTCCTCCCTTTGGCAATGTCACTCTGAGCCAGAACATCAACCATCCAGGCCAGGGCAGTGGTGCAATATTCCATCTAGAAAAAGACAGGTCGAGGGAGAGGTGAGGAGGAGTTGCTGTTGGAAGTACCAGACGGGATGTCCCGGGGCCTCAGCCTCCAGAAGCAAGTGACCACAGAGTTGCAGGCAGGTAGGCAAACACTAAGCCTCTTCCTGTCTAGTGTCACTGAGGACCCTTTGAAGTGGAGATGAACACTCTTTAGGGAAAAGTGACTTCCTTCCATCTCCTCTCCTCTCTCTTCCCGGCACACAAGATGGAGAAGCAGGATGCCTCTCGGCATCTGCTTCCGTCTCCTAGTTAGCACAGGAATGACCCCTATCTCTCCACCCTGCACTATCAAGCGTGTATTTCTAGAACAAAGTAGATTATTTTGTTTCAAACTGAAAGGTGGTTCTGAGTAACTTTGTAGTCTTGCAGGCACAGGGTAGTAGAACACGTTTAGAGTCCAGTGGCACCTTTAGGACCAACAAAGGTTTATTCAAGGTATGAGCTTCCATGTGCGTGCACACTTTCAAAGCACATGGTGGATTTGGGACAAAGCACTGCTGTGTTAAAGCCAAGCGCACTCTGCTAAATTAAAGAAAGATCTGGACCACCAAAACCAGGACCCTTCCTATGGTTGCTGCCTCGGGGAGGGTAGGACCTACTGGGAGAGTTACTCTCCGAGGTCCCCAACACATGTGTTTGCTTCCCCCCCCCAGTTTCCCCACCTAGTCTCTCCCATAGCACCTAATCAGTTCAGCTGCAGCTCTTCACACCCCACATCACACACACTGGAATGCCGCCATCGCCCACCGTCTCCCAAGGATTTCCCATTTCTTCCCTTCTCCTCTTCACATGGCCCCATATTGTTCTTCGTACCTCTGTCTCCAGGGTCCGTAGGCGACGCTCCGATTCCTTGATCTCTGAAAGTTGTCTCAGAACCTGATCGACTCTGCAGGGTTAGACGTGTCAGGCGGTTAAAAGAGGGAGACTGTCAGTCGAGCCGTTTCCATGTCGCAACGGAGGCCACCCATTGTCCCTTCCTACATAGTATTCCTGTCATGAGCACTTCTCACAGTACTTTCCACACAACGTTTAAACATTTGGCTTTCTTAATGTGATTTCCCTTCCCTTGGTGGATGGCCAGAGCTGTAGCCTGGGCTTATCTACGAAAAAGAGCTGGATCCTATTGGACAAGCAGACATTTGAGGTTTGGCACATGAATCCCCAACCCCCATATCTATTTACGCCCATTTTTATCTCCTCCCCTTTTCCCAAGAAGCACAAGACAATGAACATGGCTTTTGTCCTCCCTATGAGGTCGGTGGAGGTCTGAATAAAGATAATATATAATCAATATTATCTGGACCTGTTTCCTCTGCTGCAACCTGATCTCTAAGACTGAATCTTGTGTCTAAAGCCGTTCGCCTAAGAAGGCTACCACTGTGGTACTTCATTGTTTGCAGCCCTGGTGCAGAGCTGGTAAAGTGGGTCAGTCTCATAAAGCACGAAGGAGTTTGGGATCTCTGCTCCTGAGCTTTGGTGCGGGACTGTTTAAAAAAAGAGAGAGATCCTGGTGGCAGACTACTGGTAAAGCCTGGAGAGTGTACAGACATTCTCCTGGCGTTTGTTTAATTGTTCCTGAATGCTTGGTTTCTCTCCCCATCCCTGGACTGGGGTGAGAGAGAGAAACCTTGACAGGCGGGATAAAAGTTCAATAAATAAATAAATAAATAAAATAATGAAGTGACCAGTCTGCTCTCTACAGCCTAGTCACATTTCTTAACCTCCACCCCCTCCTACTGAAATATTTCCACACATTAGAGAGTAATGTCGTTGGGTCTGGGGTTCCCATCCTGTGTCAGTCGTAGGTTGCTGGTTCTCCTCAGTCCCCATGAATGCAGTGCCCAGTTCACATCACACATGGAGGAAGGGCTTCAGTCTCCCCTGCCCACACTCCCCTGCCCACATGAAGCAGGCCCATGGGTGGCATGTTCCTTCAGGAAATCTACATATTCCCTGAGTTTCTCCAGACCTCTCTCCCATCCCAGCCTCCATCAGATCCCTTCCCCTAAACTGGCTTCCTCCCCTCTTTTTCTGTCGCTGCCATTTTGAAAGGAGTCCTCAGGAGAGGAGAATAGGCAACCGTCCTCTAGTGGTGTGGGGAACTGGAATGCACAGCTTCCCCCCAGACAGTACAGCCCCGTAGCTAGGGAATTCTTTGAGAGGGGGCCTCGGGGGGCCCACCAGCTAATTAAATGAGAGTACAGTGCAGGTGGTAAGTTGGAGCACTTTGGGGGTCAACCCAGGAGGGAGGGGGCCCAGAAGAATCACTAGGGGCCAGGCCCCATGGGCCCCGTGTTAGCTACGGGCCAGAGACAGTATCTCCTGTACACTGGTCCTCTCTCCCAACCTACCCAACCCATTTGGCATTACTCCCTTCCATTCCCCCATGCTCACTTCTGGGAGGTTCGCCGGAGCCGTTCCGTATCAGAATCCCGTTTTTGCCGTTTCTGAGCCACTAAATAGTTTTCCTTCTGCACTGACTCCCACGTGAGTAGCCGTGCATCCTGGGTCTCAGAAAGTTCCAGAACTGTGCAAAAACAAAACAAACAAAGAGAATAACCTTAGAATTGCATGCAGTTTTGGACGGAGAATACTGTAAAACCCCGTCAATTGTAGAGCTTCAAAAGGCATATTTATTCATTTAGACATTTCTATTTTTCTCGCCTGACCTTGAGACAATAATTCGTTGACTGGACCCAGAACATGGGGTGGAATGCCAGTGAAAAAGGGAGGAGTCCCTCTGAACTTCAAAAAGAAGGCTATGTTAGGTATATCACAGTACCTGTATGTGGGACGGGATCTGTAGGAGGGGAAAGAATGGAGTGAACATACTGGCTGGATCCTACTAATGTGGTGTAACAGTTAAGGCCCCATACTTTGTTGTTGTTGTTGTTGTTGTTGTTCAGTCGCACAGTCGAGTCCGACTCTTTGCGACCCCATGGACCAGATCACGCTAGGCCTTCCTGTCTTCTGCCGTCCTCTGAAGTGTGCTCAATTTCATGTTCGTTGCATCGATGACACTGTCTAACCATCTCATCCTTTGCCGTCCCCCTCTTCTTTGACCTTCAATCTTTCCCAGCATCAGGGTCTTCTCCAGTGAGTGCTCCCTTCTCATTGGGTGGCCAAAGTATTTGAGCTTCAGTTTCATTATCTAGCCTTCCAGGGAACAGTCAGGGTTGATTTTTTAGGACTGACTGATTTGATCATCTTGCAGTCCAATACTAGAATCTGGGAAATCCACGTTCAAATCCCCATTCATGCCATGGAAGCTTGAGGGGTGACCTTTGGTCAGTCACACACTCTCAGCCTAACCTACTTCACCAGGGTTGTTGTGATGATAAGACAGAGGAGAGGAAAATGATATAAGTCACTTTGGGTCCCCATCAGGGTGAAAGGTGGGATATAAATAAATAAATACCCATAAGATAACAACATACCAGTAGTCCTGCTGGTTCAGATAAGGGGTTCATGTAGTCCAGCCTCCTGTGTTGCATGGGACAGATGCCCCAGGAAGCTTACCAGCAGGGCAGCAGAACAAGTACCTTACCCTGTTGTTGCCCTCCTGCAGCTGGTAGTCAGAGGTATGCTGCGGAGCATGGAAGTTCCATTTATCTATTATGGATAATAGCTAGTAATGATCTATCTTCCATGATGATATTCAGTGTAACTAAGTGCAAACTAATGCAGTTTTAGACAAAAAGTCCACTAGACCGATGAAGTCAATTGGATGTAACCACTCAGCTAAGAGGACTTGGGTCATGGTGAAAACCTCTTGTGTGCTTTGTTTGCTTTGTTTTTTAGTCCTGACCAGGGCCTTTTTTGTAGAAAAAGCCCAGCAGGAACTCATTAGCATAACAGACCACACCCAACAGCAGAAACCCATTAGGATATTAGGCCACACCCCTGACAATACAGCTCATTAGCATACTGGGCCGCACCACCATGTTACCAGAAGTGTGGTCATCCAGCCACACCCACCTTTTGCTTCTTATTCTGTTTACCTTGTTTGTTGTCAAAACCCAGGGCTTTTTTTTTGTAGCAGGAACTCCTTTGCATGTTAGGCCACACACCCCTAAAGTAGCCAATCCTAATGAGTTTCTGCTGTTGGGCGTGGCCTATTATGCTAATGAGTTCCTGCTGGGCGTGGCCAACTCGGGAGCCAGCCGGAACTCCATTCCTGTGCGTTCCTGCCCAAAAATAGCCCTGGTCCTGACTCTTCCTCTCTTTTTTGTATTATTGTCCCTTTAATTTCGACTCCTCACCTTGGCTGTCTTAAAGCCCCTTCATTTATACCACACTTTTCTCCCCAATGGGGGACACCAAATGGCTTACAACATTCTCCCCTTCTCCATTTTACCCACACGACAACCCTGAGAGTGTGAGGCTGGCCCACGATCACCCGGCAAGCTTCCATGGCACAGAGAGGATTTGAGCCTGGGTCTCCCAGATACTCGTCCAGCACTCTAACCACTACGCCACATTGGGGCTTCGTGGATATTTGTGTGTGCATATGTGTGTGTGCATATGTGCTTGCATGCCTGGAAGTCATGGCAACTTCTGGCAACCCCTAGTGGGGTTTGGACTTTTCAGAGAGGTGGCTTGATAGCCTGCCTCTGCATCCCGGCCCTGGTATTCCTTGGAGGTCTCCCTTCCAATTACTTGCCAGGGTCAGCCCAGCTTCGCTTCCGTGATCTGATGAGATCGGGCTTGCCTGAGCTATCCAAGTAAGGGCAACATTGTTTTTTTTAAAAAAAAACCCAATGAACAATCCCTTTGCCTGCAAAGGGAAAAGCAGTTACTGAAGTCTCCTCTGGAGAAAAGTGAGGAGACTGACTAAGGATCCATCCAGGAATGAACAGCTAGAACTGAGTCCAGCAGCACCTTAGAGGCTCACAGGATTTTGGGGGGGGGATAAGCTTACAGCTGGCCTTGTCAGATACCAGACTCAAATCTAGCCATTCCACCGCAGGCCAGCACAGCTGGCTACCCTGTGAAGCTATCCAGCAATGAAGTCATGTTAACAAGAAGTCCTTGTCAGATACCAGACTCAAATCTAGCCGTTCCACTGCAGGCCAGCACAACTGGCTACCCTCTGAAGCTATCCAGCAATGGAGTCATGTTAATAAGAAGCCATTCATTCATCGAGGAAACATGAGAGCACTCTAGGGTTGCCAACTCTAGGGAACTGATCTCTATCATCTGGAGATCAGTTGAAATTCTGGGGACTTTCTAGGTCTCACCTGGAGATTGACAATCCTAGGGCACTCACAGCTGTGCAGTGAAAGCGAAGAGGAAGTAATAAAGTTTAAGAGTAAAGTTGCAGGGAGAAGCAGGGCCTCCATTGAATGGGATTTGCTTTATTTCCAAGTCAACGCAGTGCAAAGGTTTCCCTTGCGGAGACTGGGGTTTCCGGTATGCAGACGTTGGTACTGTAGTATGTGCTGTGCAGAACCGCTGATTCAATTCTGCTTGCAGCTGATGGCAGAAAAGAACACACTCTAGATGCCATTGTCGTTCCCACCTGTCCCCATGGCACTCACGGAAGTGGCGTCCCTTTGTAGACTGCACCTTGCGGATATGGCGCTTGATGAAAAGATGCAGGTGGCTGATGAGGATGAAGGGCGGAGCCAGTGCGGGGCGGCTGTGATATTCCAGGATCAGGTTATAGCGCTGGGACTTCCAGTAGATGTCGCTGTTGCCTTGCACCTTGGCAAACGTGTAACTGTGTTGGGGGTAGAAATACCTTAGACATTTGGAAGAGATCTTCCCTCTCCCTCTCCCTCCCTCTCTCTCTCTCTTTTCTCCCTTGCCACCCTGCTTCCTGCCAAAGTGTGCCAACAGCTATGCTTCCAGTTTGGTGTAGTGGTTAAGTGCGCGGACTCTAATCTGGGAGAACCGGGTTTGATTCCCCCTCCTCCACTTGCACCTGCTGATGTGACCTTGGGTCAGTCACAAGCTCTGGCACAGCTGTCCTTGAAAAAGAGCAGTTTCTGTCAGATCTCTCTCAGCCCCGCCTACCTCACAGGGTGTCTGTTGTGGGGAGGGGGAAGGGAAAGGAGTTTGTAAGCCGCTCTGAGACTCCAAGTGAAGGGCGGGGTATAAATCCAATCTCTTCTTCTTCTTCTTCCTCACAATGGCCTTCCTTCACTTTTTCCTCTGGTTTCCCCCCCCTTAGTTTGTGCCTTGGGCTTCCCCTTACACAGTTGGTGATTTCGTCACTGCTGAGAATGGTGATGCATTGACCTTATTTCCCCCCCCCCCTCTTTTGTGCAGGCATTATAGCCATGTGGCAGAATACCATGGGGGCTACTTGCTTTTGTGTGATTTATTGCAAAGAAGTACTTTTAAAGGGGGGAGGGTTGCTGCAGGTGGCCCCAATGGAAAGATCAAACACAGACTGTCAGTGCATAGCACCTTAAAGACGGACAGTATTTATATGAACATAGGAAGAGCCCTGCTGGATCAGAGCAGTGGTCCATCTAGTCCAGCATCCTGTCTCACACAGTGGTCAACCAGTTCTTCTGGAGGGCCAGCAACAGGGCATAGAAGCCAAGGCCTTTCCCCTGATGTTGGCGCCTGCCTCTGGGATTCAGAGGTTTAGTGCCTCTGAATGTGAAGATTCCCCTCAGTCACCATGGCTAGTAGCCACTGATAGACCTCTGCCAGGGCTCTTTTTGTAGAAAAAGCCCAGCAGGAACCCATTAGCATAATAGACCACACCCCCATGTTACCAGAAGTGTGGTCATTCAGCCACACCCACCTTTTGCTTGTTATTCTGTTTACCTTGTTTGTTGTCAAAACCCAGGGCCTTTTTTTGTAGCAGGAACTCCTTTGCATGTTAGGCCACACCCCCCGAATGTAGCCAATCCCAATGAGTTTCTGCTGTTGGGTGTGGCCTATTATGCTAATGAGCTCCTGCTAGGCGTGGCCAACTCGGGAGCCAGCCGGAACTCCGTTCCTGTGCGTTCCTGCCCCAAAATAGCCCTGGATCTCTCCTCCATGAATCTGTCTAACCCTATTTTAAAGCTATTTATAAGTGATTTATTTATTGCAGCCGGATATCTTTTGGGCCAGGGACCACCAGCAGGGACCACTTGTGATCCTTTCATACACGCTATGTTCATGCATAATCCCTGTATTCCTACAGATTCCACACACAGATCCCTTGCTCACCCAGTGCACTCACTGTTAACTTCTGCCTCCCTGGCAAAATTTCTATAAACCCATTGCCATTGGACTTAAGCAACAGCAACAACCATACCGCCCCTCACCTGGATGGCCCATACTAATCTTCGGCTTAGAAACGGAAATGAGCACCGCAACCCTAGAGTCGGATTCGACTGGCTTTCGAGCAAGGGAACCTTTACCTTTTTATAAGTGATTTATTTATTGCAGCCGGGTATCTTTTGGGCCAGGGACCACCAGCAGGGACCACTTGTGATCCTTTCATACACGCTATGTTCATGCATAATCCCTGTATTCCTACAGATTCCACACACAGATCCCTTGCTCACCCAGTGCACTCACTGTTAACTTCTGCCTCCCTGGCAAAATTTCTACAAACCCACTGCCATTGGACTTAAGCAACAGCAAGAACCATACCGCCCCTGACCTGGATGGCCCATACGAACCTGATCCCGTCAGATCTTGAAAGCTAAGTAGGGTCGGCCTTGGCTAGTATTTGGAAGGGCAACCTCCAAGGAATACCAGGGTCATGACACAGAGGCAGGCAAGGGCAAACCACCTCTGAAACGTCTCTTGCCTTAAAAACAAATCGAGCTAGCTTGCCACCTAGTGGTGCGTAACGCTAAGGAAGCTAGAACTTCTGGCTGCCAGACAATCTTAGGATCTTCCGGTTATTCTACACACAATGCCATATGATAATTATCATTAACAGCCATACCTGAACATGGCAATGAGCAGGTTGAGGAGGAGGATATTGGCGACCAGCAGGAAGACGACCAGGAGAATGAGCACCAGCCAGTTGGCGTAGGTGTTGGTGCATGGCTGTGCCTCCTCCATCAAGATGGCCACAGGATCGTAGGTGCAGTTCGCCGCTGCAATCAGAGCAGCTGAATCAGGGAGAGAAAGAACACGGTGAGGGTCACAACGGCACAGTTCTCTGCAGTTCCTACAACAGCCTCTCTGGCACAAAAGAACCCAAATAAGCTAGTACGGATGGACTGGCCTGGTGCAAGGTGCACTGAAGAGCAACAACCCGCACAACACCTTTTCTTGTTTTGTCGTCAAGTCACAGCTGACTTATGGTGACCTCATGGGGTTTTCAAGGCAAGAGACGTGCACAGGTGGTTTGCCTTCATATAGCAACCCCAGTATTAGAATCCTAGAATCACAGAGTTGGAAGGGGCCATACAGGCCATCTAGCCCAACCCCCCTGCTCAATGCAGGATCAGCCAAGAGCATCCCTGACAAGGTTTTGTCCAGCTGCTGCTTGAAGACTGCCAGGGAGGGGGAGCTCAACACCTCCCTAGGATGCTGATTTCCCTGTTGCACAACTCTTACTGTCAAAACGTTTTTCCTAAGATCCAGCTGGTACCTTCCTGCCCTTAATTTGAACCCATTATTGCGAGTCCTCTCCTCTGCTGCCAACAGGAACGGCTCCCTGCCCTCCCCTAAGTGTAAAGGTAAAGGTTCCCTTGCTTGAAAGCCAGTCGAATCCGACTCTAGGGTTGCGGTGCTCATCTCCGTTTCAAAGCCGAAGAGCCAGCGCTGTCCGAAGACGTTTCCGTGGTCATGTGGCCGGCATGACTAAACACCAAGGCGCACGGAACGCTGTTACCTTCCCACCGAAGTGGTACCTATTTATCTACTTGCAATTTCTTGCTTTCGAACTCCTAGGCTGGCAGGAGCTGGAACTAGAGACGGGAGCTCACTCTGTCATGTGGCACACACGGGTCTTGAACTGCTGAACTACTGACCTTCCACAGCCTGCAGTTCAGCATCTTAACCACTTGAGCCCCTAAGTGACAGCTCTTCAAATACTTCAAGAGAGCAATCGTGTCCCCCCCCACAACCTCCCTTGGTGGTCTCCCATCCAAGTATTGATCAGGGCCAACATTGCTTAGCTTCCGAGATCTAATAAGATGGGCTAGCCTGGGCCATCCAGGTCAAGGCACATGGAGACAATGGCACTTTTGCTCCCTCAAGCACCAGAGTTCAGAATGGGAACCCTAGCATACGCACCATCAATCTCATTGAGTGGGATCTGCCCAAAGATCTGCAAGTAAGGCCGGTAGAAGACCCGGCGGAATATCCAGGGGAGACGTCGGTCATGTGGGAGCAGAAGCCCCTCGGTAGTAACCCCATAGGCCACCAGCCACACCCCAAGGAAGAAGAGGAAGAGGAAGACATCTTTCATCTGTAGAGAGATCATGGACAGAGCAACAGTCGCTAGTCGGAGAGGCCCTTTGACTCCCCTCCCCAGCACGCCCCTTACGAAGCGCTGAAATAAACTGGGAGACAAGTAGAGAGGCATTTATTTCCCTCACTCTAATTCGTTTTACTTTCTGAACTAAATTTTGCTATTATTCAAGGGGAAACTACTTTGCTCATGTGATGAGTGAAGAAATGAAACGCTCAGGGGAAATAACCTGTGCAACAGTAAAAAAAATATATTAAACCTTAGATTTGTTCTTGACAGGTAGGACAAATGCAACCCGTTAACTTTTAAAGGAGAAACGAGCCTGGCCCCAGATTTCCTGCACATTCATTGCACTTAGCTTTCATTTTCAGATTCCTTGCACACTTTATTTATTATACACTGATTCTCATTTAAGCCCAGAGTCCTTTGCATGCTCATTATACCCAAGTCTGCACTCCAACCTAAAAGAAAGCCACTGTGTGCATATACTTGAACCCAATATCTCTTGCACACGCAAAAGTCCAATTTTTTGCTCACTCGCTTTAGACCCATTTTATGTGCCATCTCACCATCTTGCCAACAATGATCATCTTGGGACCCAGCTGTTTGTTAACAGCAAAGATGTGGATGAGACGAAGGGTGAAGACCATGAAATCCAGGCAGAGAATGGTGCGGCCAGATTCGAATGACTCAGGAAACAGCCTGTGAGGCATACAGTGTAATAAGAATCAGGTGAAAGGAAGTGCAATAATATTACCTGCATTATTTAAAAAAACATTTTCCCCACCTCTCTAGAGTCATTAACGTCTGAACCACCCCCCAAGATCTCATGCAGTGCTTTAAAGTTAAAAGAACAGCACTGAAGTATAGTGAAGTGCATTGTATGGTTAACAGTCAGCAGGTGGCAGTATCTGTGAATACAGAGAGGTTGGACATCAAACCCTTTTTCAGAACTCAGGGCTTTTTCGAGTTCTCATTTTCCTCAGTTGTGTGTTCTTGTTGCTTTAGGGGGGAGGGGTCTGTTCTGCCCAGTTTTGCTACCTCTAGTGGTTGATTTGATATTACATCACGTTATATCCAACATATCTCCCTGCAGATTTTTATTCCAGACATAAAGCAATGTAATATTGAATCAACCCCCCTAGAGGGAGAAAAACAAACACAGAACAGGAGAAAAAAAACCTAAAACAACAAGAACACACCAGCAAAAAAATAAGAATGGGGGAAAGCCCATGTTAGCTGCTTTAAAGGCCTCTAGCTAGATTCTCCCACTGCAGGTAAAGAACTGCATGTTGATGTTTCCTCCAAGCGGAAACCTCACTGCTCATAGACAAATAGATATCAGGAAGAAGGATCTTAGCCTAGTCTTTTCCCCGATGTGCTACTAACCCATGTGCAGGGAGATTTGCTTTAATATGAGGTAGAATTCAACAATATAACACACACACACCCAATCTGCAGCCAGAAGTGGTACAGACTTGGAGAAACTGCACCATGTTGTTCTCTAATTCATGTAGCTTGGCTTCTCAGCAGGCACAGTGGCCAGGCTTAGGGTCAGGGCTTTTTTTGTAGAAAAAGCCCAGCAGGAACTTATTAGCATAATAGACCATACACAACAGCAGGAACTCTTTAGCATATTAGGCCACACCCTGACAGCACAGCTCATTTGCATATTAGGCCACACCCCCATGTTACCAGAAGTGTGGTCATCCAGCCACACCCACCTTTTGCTTCTTATTCTCTTTACCTTGTTTGCTGTCAAAACGCAGGGCTTTTTGCATGTTAGGCCACACACCCCTAATTGTAGCCAATCCGAATGAGTTTCTGCTGTTGGGTGTGGCCTATTATGCTAATGAGTTCCTGCTGGGCGTGGCCAACTCGGGAGCGTTCCTGCCCCAAAATAGCCCTGCTTAGGGTGAAATGCAAGTTTTCTTCCCACCCTGCTTGTTTCCACACCGGCCAGAAGATGCTCACCTGCATGTGACGCCCAGCATGAAAAGCAGCAGGGCTGTGATGTCAAACTGGTTCCACGTGTCCTGGAGGTATCGGCGTACCCTATGCAGGAGGGGTTGGGATCCCACAAAGCAGCCTTGCCGCACCTCCTCGCAGACCAGCGTGAAGACCCAAATGTACAAAATGATTTCCGAGGCAGAAGGGCCAGCAGGCGGGGCCGCAAAATCCATGAGCAAGACATAGGAGAAGAGGAAGAGGAAGAGCAGGTACATCACCACGTTGCCCAGGAATGCCGTCACAGGTGCCCTCCAGAACTGCCGCCAGTGCTGTAACCAGAAGTGGCGAGGGGAATGTGGGGAAGGAGAATCCGTGTTCCTGGGAGAGACAGAGACAATTAATAGGATGAGACAGATGGGTAGAGGGTAAAGACTGGGACAGTGACACCAAAAGAATGGCCAGTTCTCCTACTCAGACATCATGTCTCCGATGATAGTTTTCACATCTGTGTCCAGGCTGTCCAGCTCGAAGGGCTGGGAGGGATCTGGTCGGAGGTCATCATCCATAGACCTGTGAAAGGGAGACAGGAGCGGGTGAAATGATGATGTGCCCCATGTGGCACAGCAGAGGCGGCAGTTTTGAGGCTCTCCTGTTCTGTGTTTAAAATTTAAAGGAGAGAGGCTCAAGCCCAAAGCCCTGCTGAAATGGGTGTTCACTCTGCTGAGCAAAGGTATAGGTGTGCTCCTTTCCCCTTGGCAGAGCAAACTCTGATAGCTACCAGGTCCTCCTATTAAAGGGGCTTTTAAGAGAGAGAAAACTCTTGTTGTCGGTTTAGTAAGAGCGATGCTGGGAGCTCAACAAACGGGCTACCAATCCAGATCAGGACCATGGCACAGTAGGAGAGGGATGTTTTCCGCAGGGACGGCTCTCCGCGCACCTGCATTTGTATACCTCCAGGGCTCTCCCCCATCTCTGCAAATGTTTTTGCAGTTGAAGGAACAAAACCGCAATTTGTGCCATTTTGTCTCGCAGCATCAGACTTCTGTGTTTTCAAAAATTCTCATGCTGCGCCACAACAGGGGGAAAACTTCGTTTTTGCTCCTGAAACTGCAAAAACATTTGCGGAAATGGGAGAGAGCACCAGAGGTATACAAATGCAGGCACACGGAGAGCCATCCCTGCGGAAAACGTCAGGGTATTACAGCTTCTCTCCACACCAGCTTCACAACCTGAAAGGGCTCCATCGAACTGCAATTTGCCACACTGGGGAAAACATACAGGTTGGAATCAGGACGTGTAAGGTTGCTCCAGTGGAGCAAACTGCAGCTCAGTTGCAGGGCAGAGCTGTTTCCAATCTGGAACAGGTGACGACAGAATACACTCTAAAGTTAATACAGTGTTATATTGCAGAACCTGAAGCGCCTTCCACCCTGACCTGGATAGCCCAGGCTAGCCTAATCTCATCAGATCTAGGAAGCTAAGCAGGGCTGGCCTGGGTCAGTATTTGGATGGGAGACCACCAAGCAGGGTGGCTACGCAGAGGCAGGCAAGGGCCAAACCACCTCTGAACACCCCTCGCCTTGAAAACCCCAGAGGTCGCCATAAGTCACCTGTGACTTGTAGTTGGAAGGGGGGGGGGATGAAGCCCCTTCCGCAAGGAGAGGGAGAACTGATCCAGACCCACTTTCTGCCCCGTGAAATGAAACAGGCGGCACACTCACCTGAAGGTGATGAGGCTGGTGAAGATGAGAGGGGGACAGAAGAAGGTGAGGAGGAGCTTCCAGACTGGGGTGCTTTGCTCCATCTCCCCCCACCAGTTCTGGGTGAGCAGGGACTGTGGGGAGAGCACAGCGGGGAGACGGAACGTAAGGAGAGCCCTGCCGAGTCAGACCAATGCCCCACCTAGTCCAGCATCCTGTCTCACACAGTGGCCGACCAGTTAGGTTACTCTCATTCATCCGGCTAGCGGCATGGAGATACCAAAGTGCTTTTTTTGGCAATTCCTTCCCTACCCAGGTGACAATTCTAAGACAGAATGTCTGGTCTTGTTCAAGTTCTCCAAGGGAGTCACGGACTCCAGTGCAGCCCTATGCAGAATTGTTCCAGTCTAAGATCAATGATTTCTTTAGACTGCAGTTACTGCACCACTCAGGACTGTGCTGCATGTCTCCTCTGTTTATTGGACCCAGGGGTCATTTCCTGCAGGATCACACAGGAGCGGAGCTCCGGCAGTAAAGAGCCCAGGGGGCGGGCACATGCAACAAGCCCCACCCCCTGCTCCCAGCAGCCCTCAGTCAGCGCAAGAAGCAGCCAGGTAAGTTGCAGAGCTCCCCACAGCCCCCCGGTCCAACACAGTCCAGTGGCACCTTTAAGTCCAAGTTTTATTCAGGTACAAGCTCTCCGTCCTCTGCGAGGACAGATCTGCACGTTCCCCCCCCCCCAATAGCTAGCAATCGAAAACAGTCCAGTGGAGCCTGAGTGGTGGGTGTTGCCTTCTGACACACTTCTGGTGATGCCAGGGGGTGTGGCATATGCAAATAAGTTATGCTAAGGAGCTCCTGCACCTCATTTTCTACAAAATGACCTCTGATTGGACCCCATCTTTCAGCTGGAAACGGTGGGGCTTCTGTTCCTTGAAGAGCTCTAAGCCAGGCCAAGATCAAATTTCATCAAGCATAGGGAGAATTGATTTAAAGCCCTATGCGGCCAGGGACCGGCATACCTGCAGGACCATATCTCCCTGTATGTGCCCCGAAGAGCCTTGCACTCTTCAGACCAGCACCGTCTAGTCGTCTCTGGCTAGAAAGACATCTGCCTTGCCTTGACCAGAGCCAGGGCCTTTTCAGCCCTGGCCCCAGCCTCGTGGAACAAGCTCCAGATGAAGATCAGGGCTCTGCGGAAACTGAACTATTACATCATGGGTGCCAGGAGTGACTGACAGACTCAAACAGAGCGATCCTCCCCTCTCCCTGGCGTGAACTCAGCATACAGTGCACTCAAATGAACCACTGAGATGCCACTCGGTATTTTAAATTGGTATTGAATGTTCCCCCCCCCCATGAATCGATGTTTTAATTGTACTGATGTTTAATGAGATGGTTTTATGGATTTTATGACATGTTGTAAGTCGCCCTGAGCCCACTTATGGGGTAGGGCGGAACAGAAATCTCAATAAAATAAAATAAAATAATAAATAAATAGATCAAATCAAGCCTGAATTCTCCCTAGAAGCTAAAATGACCAAACTGAGGCTATTGCACATTATAAAAAGGCACTAGAAAAGATAATAATGCTAGGAAAAGCTGAAGGCAGCAGGAAAAGAGGACGACCCAACATGAGATGGATTGGCTCAGTCAAGGAAGCCACAAACTCAGTTTTCAAGACCTGGGCACGGCTCATGTTTTCATGGAGTTACTGTAAATCAGAAGTGACTTGACGGCACTTAACACACACACACACAACACAAGTCAAGCCAAGCAGCTGCTAACTGGAGACAGATCGTCTTCCGCCTTTGCGTTGTAGCTGCTGCGCCAGAACATTCCTTGCTTCAGAACTCTCAAGATGACAAGACCCTGCCCAGAATGGAATTCGGCAACACTGCGGGCTTTCAAGCAGTATGCGTCCTTTTGGGACTGCTTTTGTAAACGGGATCTCTAAGAGCTCTACGCCTCTGCCCCACAGCCGCACCTGCACACCATCCTGGGCAAAGAAGAGGCGGGCGTCTGCCTGGTGAGCCAGCTGGAAGATGGTAGCTCCACCCCAAAGATTGGAACGGCGGACTAGCAGTTGATAGGCCCGTGGCTCGCCATTGCGGTAACATTCATTGAATACACCTGGATTCGAAAGGGAAAAAAAGAGGGCGGTAAGGAGAGATACATTTGGAAGTACAAGGTTATGAAGTGTCCGCATGATCTCCCCTACACTACCTATCTAAAACAATCTTCATGGACACAGCAGCCTTGATCTAGCCCTCTTAATGTGCAACACGAAATACACGAAATTGCCTTATACAGAATCAGACCATCAGTTCATCCAAGTTAGTATTGCCTACTCCGGTCTGGCAAAGGCTCTGCAGAATCTCAGCCTGAGATCTTTCACATCACCTACTACTTCATATTTTTTTAAGTGGAGATAAGCAGGGGTTTAACTTGGGACCTTCTGCATGCCAAACAGATGCTCTACCCACTGAGCCACGCTCCCCCCATACTTTTCTCAATCCTTGCAATCATTCCATAAAGATATTTTATACCTATTTACAGTTAGGGAAGTGAGACACATCAAAAGGTCTTCAACCCAGGCTGAGAAGCATCAAACTCCAGAATGTGGGATCCAAATTGAACTCATCGAAACCTATGATCCCATGGCTACCACCAACTTTCACTATGAATTGGGTGTTTTGCATGCCTTATTGTGAACCTAACAGTTCAGGCTGTAGCGTTTGGGCTAGTTCTTAAAGGAACAGTAGAATAGGAGGTGTAAGACAGTAAAGAACAGGGTATGGAAGGTGGTTGGAGGTCATTGAAGGTAGGATATAGTAGGATAACCACACCGCACAGAACAATTGGAACCCTTACCAGAAGCCTGTTTTCAAGAATAGTAACAACTAAAAAACATTTTTTAAGAAATAAAGATTCCCCAGATTTTGTACCTGAAAAAAATTGCTAGTTTTCTGGCCAAGATTACTCTGAAGTAATCTTCCCGACAACCCCAATCGGATCCCACTTCACCCTCTCTCTGTTCCCACCCCTACTTCTCTCACACCTATGGCCAAGTTCTCAAAGCGCATTGCCAGATCCTTCATGGATGCTGCCTCCTCCGCCTCCATCTCCAGGTGTGAAAGTTCCCGTAGGATCCGTGCTGCTACCAGAGCCCCAGCCACAGCGTCAGGAGCCTAGTGAGGGGGAAACGGGGACCATCAGTGGGGAAAGATGCATTTTTTAAAAAAATTTATGTATACCCCACTCTTCTTCCCAGTTGGTAATCTGTTGCCCAGCCAGACTCTTATCAAACCCAGGAATGGCAAAAGCTTCATGACCTCAGCGTGGTGTAGTGCTTAAGAGCAGTGGACCCTAATGTGGGGAGACAAGATTGATTCCCCACAACTCCTTATGAAGCCTGCTGGGTGACCTTGGGCCAGTCACGGTTCTCTCAGAACTCTCTCAGCCCCACCTGCCTCACAAGGTGCCTATTTTGGGGAGAGGAAGGGAAAGGAGATTGTAAGCCACTTTGAGACTTGTTAAGGTAGAGAAAAGCAGGGTATAAAAACTTATTTTTCTTCTCTTCCCCAGATACAGAGCTATGACTGAAACATCCCAAATTAGTGCAGACTGTCTCCGAAATAGGATAAGAGAGATATATACTAGCAGGAGCATGAAACTGGAGAGAGGGCAGTCTGTATCATTTAAGGTGGAGAGGAAAAAGGCTTAGTCATGGATCAACATACACACAGAAACAATTTTATTATACAGTGGACTAATATAATGCAAGTCATGGTTTAATGAAACTGCCTATGGTTAGTGTGATCGTCTAAACATGGCCCATTCCATTACCTATGGTTAGTCGGGGGTCCATCAGATCAGGATATGATCATGGGTTGAAGTTGGCCTATTAATCACAGCTAGTCTTAATTATGATTTTGTTCTACTGTGCATTCTGTACACTCAACATGTTCCCCCATATTATGAGATCTTGTGACTCTCTCCCAATTTTCACAGTGGCCGACAAGACAGCAGAGAATTGCTTGGCAATATGGAAAACAGGGCTTGGCAGATGCTTGGCAGTTTCAAAATTAGCCTCGTTAGCTTCAACACTGGTTCCCCACCACCACCCCCTTTGCCTGGTTCCTTTGTATTCCCTTTCATTCAACAAACTAACCTAAAATGCACGTGCAAAAAGTGAACCACAGATTTAAATGGAAGGCGCTTGCTGGATGCTACCGTGCAGCTGCAATAGGGCAACTGCATAAATTTTAAATAAACTTTGGACACCACATGTCACAGGTGACATTCCCATCCCGATTTAGAAAACTGCTTTTAAAAATTGTAACTGCAGAATAAGTATAAAGGTAAAGGTAAAGGTTCCCTTGCTCGAAAGCCAGTCGAGTCCGACTCTAGGGTTGCGGTGCTCATCTCTGTTTCAAAGCCGAAGAGCCAGCGCTGTCCGAAGACGTTTCCGTGGTCATGTGGCCGGCATGACTAAACCCCAAGGCGCACGGAACGCTGTTACCTTTCCACCGAAGTGGTACCTATTTATCTACTTGCAATTTCTTGCTTTCGAACTGCTAGGTTGGCAGGAGCTGGAACTAGAGACGGGAGCTCACTCCGTCATGCGGCCACTCGGGTCTCGAACTGCTGAACTACTGACCTTCCACAGCCTGCAGTTCAGCGTCTTAACCACTTGAGCCACCGCAGCTCCTAGAATAAATATACTTTAAGCTTGACTTCGGATTCTGTGCCTGCCTTACGCACCATTGTTTTTCCTCCAGAATAAACATCTTTCCTCTGCTATTTGTAAAGCCTCATCAGAAAGCCATTTTGCTTTCTTGCATTTCTTTTTCTTTGGTATGGTGGTGATTGCTGCCTCCTGTACAATGTCACGAACCTCCGTCCATAGTTCTTCAGGCACTCTATCTATCAAATCCAGACCCTTGAATCTATTCTTCACCTCTACTGTATATTCATCAGGGATGCGATCTAGGTTAAACCTGAATGGCCTCGTGGTTTTCCCGATTTTCTTCAGTTTAAGTCTGAATTTTGCAATGAGTAGCTCATGATCTGAACCACAGTCAGCTCCAGGTCTTGTTTTTACTGACTGGATAGAGCTTCTCCATCTTTGACTGCAAATTATATAGTCAATCTGATTTCGGTGTTGCCCATCTGGTGATGTCCATGTGTAGAGTCGCCTCTTAGGTTGTTGGAAAAGGGTGTTCGCTATGACCAGTGTGTTCTCTTGACAAAACTCTGTTAACCTTTGCCCTGCTTCATTTTGCTTTCCAAGGCCAAACTTGTCTGTTATTCCAGTTACCTTTTCACTTCCCTGCCATAGGTACCATGGTACTGGAAGACTAATCTGTACCACGAACAAGGCCACACCAAAAAACGATCGAGTTGCCTTTTCCCAAGCAGGATGAGCAAACCTGAGGCAGACTCTTGCCAGAGACAAGATAAGCAACTACAAAGTGGGGTGGGAGGAAGGGAAAGAACTAGAAGGCACAGGAATTGCTCATCTGGGTTTCCAAAGAATTATGCTGGTTTCCAAAGCATTATGCTAACTCTCAACAGTGGATTATGCATCATCCTGGCAGATCCTCAAGAACGGAGACTCCAAGGGTGAAGAACATAAGAGAAGCAATGACTACAATGACACCTGGCACGGTACATTGACCCCACCCCGGTGTCCTCAACACCCCAAGAAATATACCTGGGAATTCATCTCAGTTTCCCAACCTAAAGCTAGATGAATCCAACCCTTTCCAACTCTCTGCTGTACTCTCCTGCCAACTCTTAGACAGAGATAGCCTGGGGATGAACTTTAAGGGTGAGGTCATCACCTGGACCACACCCTATGACTGGCAGAAGGGAGTTGTCTAGGAAATGACTTCAGGAGAAGGAGCGAGGAGAGATTTCAGGCTCAGACAGGGACTGGAGTGATTATGAAATTCAGAGAGAAAAAGAGCAGCTGTAGTAGAATCTTCTGATCACTCCCCACGGTCAGGTTACTGCATCCAGAGACCAGCAGTCTTTTCCCACAGATGTTTTCCTGAGGTTTAAGTGCTGATCTACAGCAGTTTCTCTCCAAGCTTCCTCATATCCACATCTTCCATTGATTGCCCTTTTGTGTTTTCATAGTTGTTTCTCCATGCTTTCTCAAACCACCTTTGACCCAATTTAGAGTCCAGTGGCACGTTTAAGGCCAACAAAGGTTTATTCAAGGTATGAGCTTTCGTGTGCAAGCTCATACCTTGAATAAACCTTTGCGCCACTGGACTCTAAATTTGTTCTACTGCTTCAGACCAACACAGCTGACCTCCTGGAACCACCTTTGACCCAATTTCAGAAAGTGTGGAGAAACAATAAAGACACCGAGGAAAGACAACAAATGGAAAATGAGCATGTGAAGAAGAAAAACCATGGCAGAGCAGCACCCAAACTTCTGGGAAAAGCCACCATAAGTCGGGCTAGAAGATACACCTCTCTCTTGTTTTTCTTGTGCCACTTTCATAGCAGGCATTTGGTCACTGAGAGTTATAGGCCGAATCTGCATTTGCAGTTTTAAATCATTTTCGTGCTGCTGTGATGCCGTCTTTCTCTATGTTTGTTTGAATGTTGTTTGGAGAAGATTCTTTTAAAGCAGTGTGGAGGTGCAAAGACAGTGGACGATAAACATATGTGGACGTGCAGAAGTATGCTAGCACTGTTGAGGTGTGAAAACGACACCAAATGTAGACAGCTTTTTTGAAGACGGAGTCAAAAGGCTGGGACACTGGTGGGAAAGACAAATGCAGATTCCGCCTTAGTGCGCCAGACAAGGAGGTTCCACTTAGGGTCTAACAAGACATTACAAAGGGGCCTCATGTCTCCCACATGTCCACCCCAGTCCTGGCAACTAGATATGTTCTGGGAGTGTTCAGAACGTTATTCCCAGGTGTGCAGGGGGCCTGACTCAGATTTGGACCACAGTGCACAGGAAGAGAGGGCCCTGGGGACCTGCTTTTTATCCTGTCAGGGAAACTTACATGTGTAGTGATAAGTTCCATACAGGTTTCGCCAACCAGAAAAATAGCAGCTCCCCAAGGTCATTTCTGGTCGGAAAAATTGTGTACTGGGGGTGAGGGGCATGGGAAAGTGCACTGTGGTCCTGATCCAAGTTGGGCCCACACACACGAAAATTGAGTCCTGAGCAATGTTCCCTCTAAGCTGTGGAGTCTCGTGAGCAAAAATTCTACTTTGTGAGCTCCTGGCATTAAAGCTGTGAGCGAGCGATTTGGCTGCTGCATCAATTAGTTTGCTCCGAAGCCCTCCTTCCCGAGCTTGGACAAAAATGTGTGAGCCGGAGGCTAAAAAACTCTGAGCTAGCTCACACTAACTCAGCTTAGAGGGAACACTGGTCCTGAGCACAGAACCACAGCTGGTCCAGTTGACAGAACCAGGGCAGAGACAATGACATTTACAGTGCAATCCTATGCAATGCAGTCCTTCAATGGACAGAAAGGTGTCACTCCCCTTAAGACCGTTTCAGGGGGTCGCTGTGTTGGTCTGCAGCTGAACAGCTAGAGGCCAGTCCAGTAGCACCTGAGAGACCGACAAGATTTTGGGGGTATAAGATTTCAAGAGTCAGAGTTCCAGCTGTTTTCCTTAAGATCGCACTGCAGGCTTGCAGGGCAAATAGGGTTCAAGGACCTTCTAAAATTAGGTTTGGAATGCCTATTGGACTGGTTCATATAGATCTTATGGTTCACTGGATCTGGTGCAGAAAACAGCAAAAGATCAGACATAAGTGGGCAATCAAGAATTTCACTGTTCTGATGGATGTCAGCAGGTGATGTTGTTGAGGGATCTTTTGTAATACTCAAGAGCTTAAGTATCTGGGGGTGATCTCTGTTTGTTCTGTAGAAGAGAGGCCCGAAAAAGAATTTAAGAGATCCTGTTCTATCATGTTTTCAAATGAGACATGTTCAGAATGTTCAAACTCCATACTAGGATTTAAGATTGCACTGCTAGGTAATGTGTTTGCTTTTGGTATACAGGCTATATGCAGTTAGATTTGTGTCCAGTAGCATCAAGTCCAGTAGCAGAATCTAGCTGTTGCAGAGCAGACAAACACAGCTCCCCTCTGAGGCTGTATGCAGACAGAGGTCCTTTTCTTCACATTCACTTTATGCACCACAGAGGGTTCTGGACTGTGGCAGGACCTGCTGCAAGTTCCAAGGAATATATACGTGACTGTCAAATGTCTGGAGGGAAGAGCTTGCTTGCAGCTCAGAGCCATTGGAATCAGATTCCCTGGGGGTAAACAGGGCCATGTTTGTGCTGGTTTGGCATCAGATTCTCAGGTTCTGGGGTTCCTGAGGTGTCTGTAATCGGTACGTCTCAACTGCCTTCTGTATGCATTGGTAATCTAATTTTAGAATGTAAGGGCTTCTGTGCAGGGATCTTGCTTGTCACTTTGTAAAAGTAGGTTTACCAACCTCTGGTTAAAGAAGAAGAGAACAGAGTAGATTTATACCCCGCCTGTCATTACTCAAAGGAGTCTCAGAGCAGCTTACAATCTCCTTTCCCTTCCCTCCCCCACAGCAGACACCCCGCGAGGTAGGTGGGGCTGAGAGAGCTCTTTCAAGAACTGCTCTTGACAGAACAACTCTGAGAGAACTTATAACTGACCCAAGGTCATGCCAGCAGCTGCAGGTGGAGGAGTGGTGAATCAAACCCAGTTCTCCCAGTTTAGAGTCCACACTCCTAACCACTACACCAAGCTAGATGAGGCCTGGAGATCCGCCCCCAGAATCGCAACTCATCTCTAGACTAGAGAGATCAGTTCCCCTGGAGAAAATGCTGGCTTTGGATGGTGGGCTTTATGGCATTATAGCCCACTGAGGTCTCTTCCCGCATCAAACCCCATCCTTCCCAGACTTCACCCCCAAGTCTCCGGAGTTGGCAAGCCAACGTAAACTGCTATATCCTTCAGAACCATACATACCATTTCCCAGAAATACAT
>NW_015172660.1:46299-58734 GCF_001447785.1 Gekko japonicus | reverse complement strand
AGCCCATATGAACAGGTCAGTCCAAGGGTTTGGAGAGAGCTCGGTGCGGTACAGTGCCTCTGCTTTAGGTAAAAGTCCCTTGGTCTTAGGAAAGAAGAGAATAGGAGATCATCGGCATGGCATATGAAATATTCTCAGGCACACACTTTGCTTAGGTCTGTCTCCTGCTCTGGGAAGCATACTTGGTTCTCCACTCCTCTATTTTACCATCACAACAACCCTAGGAGGTAGGCTAGGCCAATAGATAACTTGCCCAGCAAACTTGAGGGCTGATGAAGGTCTCAATCCACAGCTCTCCACTTCCATCTAACACAGTGGCACAAAAAGAATCCGTGCTGGGACAACAAAAACACTGTAATCTTCTTGCTGAAAACCCAGTGCTTCCAATATATTATTCCTGTCATAAGTCAGTATTCAGATATGCTGCTGTTAACTAAAAGGGTATTTTGAAACTATCAAACTTTTGCAAGGTATGGAACATTTCTCAAGAAAATCTTTTCCCCTAACACAGATTTCCTGACACACACACACACACCATGTGGCTAAAGGAACCACTTTCCCCTTTCTTACCAGAAGAAAAGCTTCCAACCCCCAAAGTTTTATTTTTAAAAGTTTTACATATGTAACCAAAGACTATGGTTTTTTTGATGCCCAGTATTTTAATATTTGTAATTTGATTAATTTTTTTGGATTATAAATTTATCTTTCTTGTAACTTACGTTCTGCATAATCATACACACACATCATTTCTGATCATAACTGTTGCATCCAATGAAGCGAGCGCTGGCTCAAGAAAACTTGTGGTGGAATCGGCTTTGTTTAGGTTTCCCCGCTGGATGCCTGCCGAACAGATTAGTGTCTTCACAACTTACCCCTAACCCCTTCTGGCTGGCAGAGGGCAGCCCCACATAAAAGGGAGTGCAGATGTCTCCCAGCAGTTCGTGCAGGATGCGGGCCACCTGCGACAGATGGCAGTCGGACAGAGATCGATCCAATAGCGGGCATTCTGGGGGCGAGGCAGGCTCATGGGATATGCCTTGGCGTCGCTCCAGAAGATGGCGCAGTAGGGAGCCCTCAGGGGCCCTCGCGTATAGATTCTCCAGCTGTCCCCAGGTCAAGAACTGCTGGATATCCAAGCCATTTTCCACAAAGAGGCGTACAAGTTCAGGGCGGTCCCCAAGCAAAGCATCACGCATCGGATCTTGCAATAGGTGGGGCTGCAAGAAATGGCGTAAGAGCAGATGATTATAGTAAGAGGCCACTGTCCCTGGCCACTGTCCATCCCCTGCTGCTCCATGAAAGGAGTCCATGCCACCATCTCAAAAAAGAAATCAATCTTGTTTACCTACCCAGTGCTGTACCCCTCCCATACCTTTGTCATGGCTACCCCTCCATCTTTGTCTTATGTTCTATTTAGAACTATCCTTCTTTCCTGATGTTTTGGTGTAGTGGTGTAGTGGTTAAGTGCACGGACTCTAATCTGGGAGAGCCAGGTTTGAGTCCCCACTCCTCCACTTGCACCTGGCTGGATGACCTTGGGCAAGCCATGGTTCTGATAAGAGCTGCTCTTGAAAAAGAGCAGTTTCTGTCAGAGCTTTCTCAGCCCCACCTACCTCACAGGGTGTCTGTTGTGGGGAGGGGAAGGGGAAGGAGTTTGTAAACCGCTCTGAGACACTTTTGGGTAGTGAAGGGCGGGGTATAAATCCAATTATCATCTTCTTCTTCTTCTAGCTAATGATTAAAAAGCTTTTTAAAAATCAGCAAGTGGCAGACTGGCTACTAAGGAAAAGAAAAAAGGGGGATGTGCAAAACACACCAGAGGTTGTCAAGTATGTGAAATAAACAGGGCTTAAGACAGGAAGGCCTGGCGTGATCTGGTCCATGGGGTCGCAAAGAGTCGGACTCGACTGTGCGACTGAACAACAACAACAACAACAACAACAACAAAAGGTGCCAGAACTCTCAAGAGGGAAATGAAGTTTTCAGCCTGTATACTGAAAACTCATGAACTTTTAAACATTTTAAAAAGAATTTTGTCAAAGAGGTTCTGTAAAAGCCCTGGAAATAAACATACATCTAAGTCAATTAAAGATATATTTTATACTCTAAAAAGATAACCACAAAATACTTTTATGCAAATTGGATGTAAATACCACAATAGTAATGAAAGTGCAAAAGTGTCAAACCAGCATAGGCAAGTTACAAGGGCTGACCAGACAAATGACATGCTGTAGCAATCAGTCTACAGAAATGAAATATCACTTCATTACAACAGATAGGCAACGTCGTTAGAAAAGTCAATCAAAGAAAGTCATATTGAGCAGTAGCACTGCACTAATAATCCATTGGCTGTGTAGCATTCAAGTAAGAGTCTGCCAAGATTGAGTGAGAGTCAAGTGGGAGACAGTGGGAAAAGTCCTGGTTGGCTGATGGTCCTTGCCTTGTGTGGGGCAGGTGTGGATGTGCCCTTCTTTCCTTCCCACTCTGTTGCAGGACGGGGCTGGGAGGCAGGGCCCTTTTTAAGGACCACCTTTGCCTCCCGGTCCGCCCCTGGAACTAGCTATTCCAACCCTGCCTATATCAGCACCACCAAGATTTATTTCCTGTTTCTTGTCCTATGGCATAGCTGCTCTGTGGGGGCACACCTGTAGGCACACAGGCAGCCCTGCTGTCTGGCGTTCCACACGTGGCTAAGACAGGGCTAGGAAACTGCGGTCTTCTGACAACCCCTCCCTCACCTCCTGTCAACAGTTCCGGGATGGATGCAGAATGCTTATAAGCTGGGGGTAACGAGAGCTGCAAAATAAAGGAGGAGCTGCAGCACTGGATTCGATGTAACCTTCCCTTTTGCTTGGATTTCACCCACCGAGCCCAACCTGCTCCCCCTTGCCTGCCCACACCGTCCTCTTGCTACTCCCCAAGATTCCCTCCATTCCTTCTCATCTTCCCCATCACGTTCTCATCAGGCCTTCTTCATCTAGGATTGCCATCTTGCAGATGGGACCTGGAGATCTCCTGGAATTACAACTGATGTACAGATGACAGAGTTCAGTTCCCCTGGAGAAAATGGCTGCTTTGGAGGCTGGACTCTATTGCATTATACCCCGCTGAGCTTCCTCCTCTACCCATACCACATCCTGCTCAGGCTCCACCCCCAAAATCTCCAGGAAGTTGGTAACCCTACCTTCATCCTCTACCCTTCTTGTAGTCTGAGATCCCCTCATCACTCCTTGGCTGACCTACCTCCCAGACTATATCCCCACAGAAGAGCTCAGTGCTGGCAATATCCACACGGTTCCAGGCCACAGCCAAACGCAGCTCATCCAGGTAGCTAGCAGCCTCACTTTTCCGCCTACATGCTGAAAATAGAAGAGAAGACATGTACACATTTGTGTCAGACAACTCTGTCTTCCCCTTCCTACTTCTGCAGCTCTGCAGGTGAGGAACGGTTAATATATATGTGGCAGGGATCACACTTGTAAGGAAGAGGAACAGAGTTCTTCCACATTTTCATTTCCCTCACTTGCATGTCCCCATTGCTCTGGTTATTTTTTTTCTTTTCCACATGTGTTTTGCTCTTTCTGGCAATCGATTCAATATTACATCACTGTATGTCTGGCATTAAAACCTGCAGTTTAAATTTGCAGTGAGATGTACTGAACATACAGCAATGTAATATCTAATCGACCACTAGAGGGAGCAAAACATCTGTGGGAAAGAACCCCCCTCCCTGAAGCAATAGGGACATACAAACAAGGAAGATGAGAATGCAGAAGACTCGAGTGAGGAGGCCTCAGCAAGGAATTTTTTTTAGAGAATGAGGTATGATACAGGCAACATACTCCAGCTCCACAGGGCTTTTCAAATTGGGATAATGGAAAAAGATTATCCACCTCCCACTTGCACTTGTGGTCCCAAGTCAGACTCCTCCCCTGCGTAGCTTCCCCTCACAAAGAAAAACACTGGGAGGCTCTGGACAGAGTATTCCAAGGTTCTCATCAAGTAGTTTAAGTCAAGAGTGATGTTATTAGCTCAAGTTAGTTAGATGTATAATCTTATGAAGTCTAAATCTAAACATTATCATTCGAAATATGAAAGGGGTGGCAAGAAGGTGAGAAACTAGATAGTTGAAATTTATGTTTAAACTTTTGAAATAGGAGATTAACAGGGCAATCCTAAGAACAGTTTCCTGGGAGTAAGGCCTACTGAGTCCTGACCTGGAGATCCCAGGCTAGCCTGATTTTGTCAGATCTCGGAAACTAAGCAGGGTCAGGCCTGGTTGGTATTTGGACGGGAGGCCGCCAAGGAACTCCAGGGTCACTATGCGGACGCAGGCAATGGCAGAACACCTCTGAACATCTCTTTCCTTGAAAACCCGAAGGGGTCGCCATAAGTTGGCTGTGACTTGATGACAAAAAAAGAATGGGGGAAAACCCCCACTAAATAGATCTGAGTTGGATTCTGAGTAGACCTGTTTAGGATTGCTTTTGTAGGACATTTTCGTCTTTTGATGCATTTATGTTAATATAATCTGTTCTTGTTATAGTGTTTATATTTGTACAGTCTATATTTGTAACGGGTACAACAATATATTTGGTATTTCCCCCCTTTCCTGCGACATTTTTAAAAAACGTATTATGAATTGAAAACATACAATTAATTTTAGCTGTCGTGATTAGCAGAATTCTCTGACGGTGACCCTTTTTGAGTCCTCCTCTCACAATCCATCTGTTCTGACAGACTGCACTTTAATTTTAGTTCTTCGTTACTCAGAAGTTAAAAAGAACTTTCCCTGGATTTCAGATCATGTTCTAGAAATCTGTATATCTGACTTCCAGGCAAGTCTGTACAGTCTGCCAAAGAGCATCAAGATCTAGAGTCGCTTGGTGAGTCTTCCGTCATTATTATTGTTTTGTGCAGCTGAAATTAAAATATTAGTTTGTTGCTACCAGGTGTCCACTGAGCAAAGGGCTACTTTATTTTATTTATTTATTTTATTATATCCCGATCTTCCCCACTAATGTGGGGCTCCGAGCAGGTTCCAACATATAATTAATAGAACATATATAAGATTAAAACATATCAGTTAAAACAATTCCAATAATACAGTTCCTAAAATGGCCCGTACAATTACTATCCTGCTGCCCCAGGGAGAGAGAGGGGAGGGAAAGGTAGCAGATCTATATGGATGGGAGTTCTCCTGACCTCACCCATATGTTTGGCAGTATATCTCTTACAAGCCCTGCAGAATTGTACCAATTGGCACAGAGCCCGGATCTCAGTTGGGAGGAGGAGGAGATTGGATTTATACCCTGCCCTTCACTACCTGAAGGAGTCTCAGAGCAGCTTACAGGTCTGTCAGGTGTAGGAGCAGGGCCAGGGTACTTTAATTCATCAGGGACGCTGCCCCAGCAGGATCACCTTAGCGATGCTGCTGGCCCAGCCTCTCTGATGACTTCCAACACACTCCCCCTCCTCTCCCACCCTCACCAATAGGGTTGCCAAGTCTCTTACTTGGTATAGCGGGGGGACCCGGTCCCAGTCCAGGAGCCCCGATGACGTAGCCCGGAAGTGATGTAACCATAGAGTTTTCAGGGCGATTGCTAGAGTGTCGCCCAGCAACATGCCCAGCGTGATTACGTCACTTCCGGGCGACGTCATCACATTGGGCACGTTGGCCTAATCAGGCCACTTCGGGGTGGGGTTCCCCTGCCGGCCAGATTGGGACCAGCAGATTGGGGGCCCTTTTGACGGGGGAATCCCTGCCTACTGGGGGGACTTGGCAGCCCTATACACCTAACAGGTGGTTGTCTGTCAGGTGCAACAGTGGTTGCAGGGTGCTTAAAGCCACGAGGGAGCCTGCCCCAGCAGTAATGCCTTAGTGATCCTACCAGCCCCGCCTCCACAGTGACTTCTAATACTCCTCCCCCCTCCCCCTCCTACACTGGATAGGCAGCTGCCAGGAGGAGGCAATTTAGGAATGCACTAAATACATTTGCACATAGTACTCCTGTGGAGCACTGAGCTGCGCAGACCAAGTACCAGCAAGATCACCCTGAGGTGCTCAAAACAACACAGTCTCCATATGAGCAAAACAGTCCAGGAACACAAGTAGAGAGGCCATCAGGAATTGACTTAACAGACGATTGCTTCTTAAATGGACAGTTCTATGTGGCCTGCTCCAGAGTGAGTTCATGAAGCAGCCTGGTGATCCTAACACCTGAGGGCAGAACCACCAATGTGGTCTACAGAAAGGTCCTTCAGTAGAGAGAGAGAAAGTACTTCATTTTTTACACTACAATCTTCTCAACTAGAATTCCTACAACAAATGTCACATTTCAAACTTCACATCATCGGTATTATAACTGGATTTACGGAACTTAAATACCGTAGCGAAGCATGGGTATCAGGCTAGTCTCATATATAATAAATCACAAATGACACCAGGGAACCATGTTTGTATTGAGCTGCAAACCGCTAGCATAGGGAAACTAGATATGAACTGGGTCTATAGCATTGGGGATGAAAGAGTAAATGTACATGGTTTCCCAGAGTGGGAATGCCCCCACATCCTTTAAGCCCTCGTAGGGAATAAAGATAGGCCCCGCATGGGTACCTGTCCTTTTTCTCTCCTGGGGCTTAAAGAGCCTGGGGAGGCTACTTCCGTTCAGAGACACAGTGAAGGAGGGGAGAGTTAACCTATCCATTCCCAGCTCAGCAGCCCTGCTCCACATTATCATTTGTGGTTGAGCACTTTGAACTGCAGTTGGCAGCTAAGCAACAAACCACAGTTTGTTAAAACATCTCAGTTTGCAACAAACTTTAGCTTTTCTCAAACCAGCAAGTCTTCAATCTCAGTTCTGTATGAGAAGAGATAAGGAAAGAGACGTGTTCCCGAAGATTCCTTGGCTCATTCTTACCATGACAGATTGGAACCTGTTCTTGACTTCTGAACACAGTTATTGTTTTGCCTCACTTCAGGGGGCGCTTCTGGGTCACTTCAGCTTTTAACCTCATGGTGAAGGTCAGATAGAAAATGGTGGCTGCCAGATTGGACAATGTCACCTCTCAATATTCTTTCTTTACGTTTACACTTTGAATAAAATTTTGTTGGTCTTAAAGGTGCCACTGGACTCAAACTTCATTCTGCTTCAGACCAACATGGCTACCCACCTGAATCTTTCTTTATGTTGTTAGTGCATCCTCAAGATCTCCAGAGCTGAAAGTGTTTAACAACAGTGACTTATGAATAATCTAGCTCAGAGGAACGAATGCTATCTTTCAAGTCAAGTTCAGAGGTAATTTAGGACTGAAGATTAAGGTCTGGGACTGGGTCACAGTAAGCATCATCAGTCAGACCTGGTTTTTAGTATAAAGGATCTGATGGGCAGGGGGAACCATGTAGTCACGGACCAATTAGGAAAGCCTGTGGTTGGACACTCACCTTTCACCAGGGCTTTTAGCAGGATAGTTTCAAACTCTTCCAGGCCTTCTTGGTCAGAGTAGATTGTCACTAGTTCTCGTTTGGCCCCAATTCGTTCTGCCTAGTGAGAGAAAGCACTGAGAACCCTTTGGATAAACCCCAGGAAAGGTATGATTCTTTCCAGAGAAAGATTTTTCAAGTGCCCTCTACTCAGGTCTGGCCACGTGGAGATACAGTGAGCACGCTTCAGTATCCCAGGTGGAACAAAAAGAAATCTGCATCCTCTCTGGAGAACTCATGGAGAAAGAACAGAACCCATTAATGGGAAACATCCTTACCTCTTCTGCCAACTCTGCCAGTTCATTGTCAGGGAACTTTCCTCGCAATTTCTCCAGTGCCTTTATCTTCAGGGACTCTCCGGGCAGCGTCTCTTCCAGCAACTCAGCCAAGCAGTCAGCTGCCCCTCCAGATCCACTCAGGAGCAGGCAGGGGATGGAGGAATGCACAGCCTCAGAAATTCGCTGTGTAGCAGAGGAAGCAGAGGTGGTTGGCATGAGGCAGGAGCCCCTGGATGTCAGGTTCCACAGCCAAACAAAGGAGTACACGCTTATCATAAGGTTATACTTTATTGTAAGAGCTATAGAGGCAGTAACATCGTCACTGTTAGGAATGGCTACTTTCCTACAAGCATAATGGGATATAGGCAGGGCTATTTTTGGGCAGGAACGCACAGGAACGGAGTTCCGGCTGGCTCCCGGGTTGGCCACGCCCAGCAGGAACCTCATTAGCATAATAGGCCACACCCAACAGCAGAAACTCATTAGAATTGGCCACATTAGGGGTGTGTGGCTTAACATGCAAAGGAGTTCCTGCTACAAAAAAAGCCCTGGGTTTTGACAACAAACAAGGTAAACAGAATAAGAAGCAAAACGTGGGTGTGGCTGGATGACCACACTTCTGGTAACACGGGGTGTGGCCTAATATGCTAATGAGTTCCTGCTGTTGGGTATGACCTATTATGCTAATGAGTTCCTGCTGGGCTTTTTCTACAAAAAAAAGCCCTGGATATAGAGTATTCCTACGCACCCCCCCACACACACACTCCTAGGCCAATCGGCCTGACTCCCACGCGTGGGAGAATGGGGCCCCAGGCCGTTAAAGCCAAAGCTGGGAATCGAAACCTATCCCACGGGTAATAGATGGGAAGACACTACACAGGCAGCTAGCTAGCAAGGTCATAGATAAGCAGGGACAAAGGAATGCGGCATCAGTTGGTACACAGGTCAAGCAGATCCACTCTCGCTCATAAACATCATGGCAGCATCGCTGACACTGGAGAACCATCTAAGGTGTCCCCTCTCAAGGCCTCTTCTTCACCCTAGCTTCTTGTCCACATGGCCCTCACCAAGAGTTCCTTCCTAACAAGACTTCCTCACATTTTTGTCCACATACACAAACATAACATATACATGGGACTCCTTTTAGTGTTGTTTTCTCTAGACATTTTCTCACTCTTCTGTTATGGGTTCTATGTCCTCTTTTCTTGAGTACAGTCATCTTTTTGAGGCCAGTCCTCTGAAATGTCTGAGTTTTGCCTCTTTGTCCAGAAAAATCCACAGAACTGTGGAGGTTTGATTCCTGAGTGGCCCACAGGGTACCCAGCGCTACCTGCATTTGGACAGCTGAAACTAACCAGGTGAGGTGAAATAAGCCTTGGGGGGGGGGGAGCAGGGGCCTTGAAAAGTTATCCCACAACAGTTAACTTCTGGACATCAAGCAGAGTTGGCCCTATGGTGAGCTGAATTTCCACTTAAAATACAGTAATTGTGTGTAAATTTTCATCTATGAACATAAAAGCATATGCAAATGTCCTTTTTCCTTCTTTTTGAAGGGTTCTTGTCCACTTTGTTTGGTCATCGGTAGATGGCCACCCCATCAGTGACCTCCAGCATTATCTTTTCAGTTATCTCAGGAGATCACTGGGGGGGAAGTGAGAGACAGGAAATATTAGGGTTGCCATCCTCCAGGTGGCAGCTGGAGATCTCCCACTATTACAACCAGGGCTATTTTTGTAGAAAAAGCCCAGCAGGAACTCATTAGCATAATAGGCCACACCCAACAGCAAAACCCATTAGCATATTAGGCCACACCCTGACAGCACCGCTCATTAGTACATTAGGCCACACCGCCATGTTACCAGAAGTGTGGTCATCCAGCCACACTCACCTTTCCCTTCTTATTCTGTTTATCTTGTTTGTTGTCAAAAACCCAGGGCTTTTTTTGTAGCAGGAACTCCTTTGCATGTTAGGCCACACACCCCTAATGTAGCCAACCCTAATGAGTTTCTGCTGTTGGGTGTGGCCTATTATGCTAATGAGCTCCTGCTGGGCGTGGCCAACTCGGGAGCCAGCCGGATCTCCGTTCCTGTGCGTTCCTGCCCCAAAAGAGCCCTGATTACAACTGATCTCCAGGTGACAGAGATCAGTTCACCTGGAGAAAATGGCCAGTCTGGAAAGCGGACTCTATGGTATGCCCCAGTGAAGGCCAGTGTTCCCTCTAAGCTGAGTCAGTGTGAGCTAGCTCACAGTTTTTTAGCCTCTGGCTCACACATTTTTGTCTCAGCTCAGGAAGGATGGTTCCAGAGCAAACTAATTTATGCAGTAGCCAAATCACTCGCTCACAACTTTAATGCCAGTAGCTCACAAAGTAGAATTTTTGCTCACAAGACTCCACAGCTTAGAGGGAACATTGGTGAAGGCCCTCCCCTCCCCAAACTCGCCCTCCTCAGGCTCCGTCCCCAAAATCTCAGAATATTTCCCAACCCGGAGCTAGCAACCCTAGGAAAGACCCAATCCAAATATACAAGCGCCTTCCTCTCGTACTTTATAGGGTCCAGTTCAAGAGTCCCCTTCACATGCACAACATCAGCACCTTCTTTCAGTGTGGAAAAGCATTGAGAACCACTTGGAAACCCCTCAGAAAAGATGTGTTTCCTTTCCCAGATTTTCAAGCACCCTAGCTATGCAGGGGTCTGCAGAAAAAGTTTAGAAATTCCAGGCAAAGTGAAGAACAATCTGCGTTCATTCCAGATAATCATTATCCCAGTATTGATGGGAGGAAGCTGAGGCTGAGAGAGTGGCCACTGGGCCTTTGAACCAGGGCCCTCCTGGATCACAATCTATTAGCCAGTATTTAATGACCTTTTCCCGTCACATGTATTTCATCCCAAAATCTTCCTCATAGAATTCACCCACCTTCTCCATGTTTCTGTCTAGTGTCAATAGTCAATACACATTCAAAATCTGGGGTCTTCTCTTTCTCCCATGTGGAGAATACTGCACCCCTTTTTAAGATGCCTGGGCCTCACCTCCACCAACAGTCAACGGACACCTCCTCAGAAGATTCTCTGCATCTCAGGCAGCCTCCATTTTTATTCCAGCACTTTACATGAACATTTATTCTACCCTCCTTGACCCTTTGCCCTCAATGACCCACATATCCATTACCTTGAACATGGATGAGTCCCCACAGATGAGCAGCACCAGGACAGGAATCTCAATACTCTCAACACCTGGGGAGGGGAGAAGGGGAAATTAGATAAGGGAGTGAAAACAACACAGGCCTTGGAGAAACAAATTCTAGAATTAAAAAAGGGATTAATATTTTGGGTCAATAGAAAGGATTGTGCATGATGTGCTTTCCTGTTAGATGTAGTAGGTGTGCCACAATCTAATGTCTGAGAAGGACGTTACTACATAGCTGTTCTGGGATTCTAAAATTAACGCAGAGGCCAATCCCCTATATTCACTGCTGGCGTGACATTAACGTTTAATGGAACAGAGTGCTGGAGAGCTACAGCTTACAGCAATTGAAGCAGAAAATACAGCATACAAAACTGGTTGGCGGAGTTTGAACTGGGTGAGTGAAATGGAAGCCACAATAAAACATAAAAGAGTACAGTGTTCTTTTAATTGCCTGTAGAGAACATCTTTGGAAATCATTCCAAATACGGAAGGCATTATTTACAGTCACACCTTGACAGCTATCAGCCATCATACAGTAATATTACTGGAAGGAAGTTATGTGTTTTTTAATTTATTCTGCATTTTCTTCATGGAGTGTACATAGTTTTCTTTCTCTACTTTGTCCTCACACTATAGGTTAGGCAGAGAACTGGCCTAAGGTCACCTACGGAAACTGACGGCACAGTGGGGATTCAAACCAAGGTCTTTCTGATCCAACACACTAACAGCATTATAATGATGACTCCCATCCCATGCCTGATGGGATATATCATCATTACCCACTGGCACCACTGATGGCACCTGGTATTTCTGGCCACTGTGTGACACAAGAGTGTTGGACTGGATGGGCCTTTGGCCTGATCCAACATTGGCGTCTCTTATGTTCTTATGTTCTTATGTACTGTACGGAGAAAGAGTCTCTCACCTCCAGCTCCCACTTTTTGCTGGGCAATGTAGCGTTCCAGGCGGGCACGGAAGAATGCTTCCCCACCTGCCTTGCCTGTTGTCCCATCGTCTACCAAGAAGAAGGCAGAATGGTTGGCATCCAGAGGAGAGAAAGGGCTGGCAGGGACTGTCCGGATATAACGTGCTGGGAACGAACCCTTCAGAAGGAAATATTCATTAATTTACTAGCTATTTGGACTCAGCTTTTCTTCCCACTGGGGACCCAAAGCAGCTCCCAATATCATTCTCCTGTCACCCATTTTATCCTCACCACGACATCCCTGTGAGGTAAATTAGGCTGAATGTGGGTGACAGGCCCAACATCACTCAGCAACACTCTCGCCATTGCACCACGCTGGCTGTCAGAGGTGAGGAGGTAGAAATGGAACTGCAATGCTTTGGTTCCAGCTCATCCAGAAAAAAGCTTCCATGCAGGGCTAGTCCACTGATTTTTCACACCACAGGGGAATGACTTTGTTCCCCTTCACCCTATTGTGGGGAAGCCACCGCCTGCCCTCCTCCCCCAAACAGGAAGAGGAGGAG
>NW_015172660.1:34534-46068 GCF_001447785.1 Gekko japonicus | reverse complement strand
GCTCTTTCGAGGACTGCTCATGAGAGAACAGCTCTGAAAGAACTTATGACTGACCCAAGATCACACCAGCAGCTGCATGTGAAGGAGTGGGGAATCAAACCTGGTTCTGCCAGATTAGAGTCTGTGCTCTTAACCACTACACCAAACTGGCTTGCCATGGGATACTCATTGAGGCTGGAGGTATTACCACATGCCGTGGCAGAGCCTTATGCCATGAACAGGTGGGAGGGTCAGTACAGTGTCAGGGCTGGTTTTGGCCCCTGTTCACCTCTGGTGTCCTAGGCAATCACCTAGGTGCATGTAATGAATACACTGGCCACACTTCCTTTCCGATCCCAACCACCTCTATGTGCTCAGTTTGTGTTTGCCCACAGTTTCTCCTGCCTACCCCCCCCCCCCCACAAACAATACCTTCGGGTTTACAAGAGAATGGCGATTCTCAACCATGCCCCATGGAGCGATGCCCATCGCCACCACGTGGGTGCTGGAATTAGTACTGGCTGTGGTGTGGTCTCTCACGGCTTCCCCGACGTATTTGCCCACTCCAGCCTGGAGGCCGCCCGTCATAATCCAGGCCCCTGTGGGGAAAATCGAAGGGACTGTGGCATGGTGGTGACCTTTATACAATGTTAAGAACTATACGCGTTTGCCAATTTTATACTATACATGTTAAAGCAATTCTTGTTTTCAAATGAAAGAAGAAAGAGGTGGTTTGTGTATTCTAGGGCCATTCAGAGGAATCAGACCACACCCTGGACGCTCTGAATGGATATTGTAGGGAGTTCCTGACTGAGAAATAGCCATAGAAGGATGAGGATAATCACCATTTCCTTGGGGCACACCTGTTGGACGACATCAATCACTCACACAGAAGTTTATTTCTGAAAGAGCTCAACGTCCTTATTTGTGTATCCACACCCTCTTTCTCAAGCACGCACACCCACCTAGAGATCCTGCACTGTGCACTTTGATACACTTACGGTGCTCCCTGTCTCACAGATACACATGCATAAACACAGCAATTAAAAAAACACCCTCAGAGCACACACATACACAGCATCTGTGAGTCATGCCTTTTTTTTTGCAACAATCACACCTTTCAGAATAGACACCTGCTTCTACCTGTATGATTCTCTGTGTCTCTGGACCGTATCATCTGAATGCACACAGACATAGCCAGACGTACACACAGAGGTGTACTTTAGAGTTCATGTGAAACCACTGTTTATTTTAACTATGCTTAGTTTGTGAAACCAGGGTTCAACTTTCCAGTGATTCTGGTTTTCCTCAACAAATGCTGGTTTCATTGCCTTTCAGCCGAGAACTAAGCTAGGACTGAGCCAGAATGCCTGTATTGACACATCACAGGAAACCATAGCTAAGACCAACAGTGGTTAACCAACCAATTTCAAACCATGGTTTCAGCTGCTGGTTTGAGGGACCCCCCCCAACCAGTGTTCCATCTAAGCTGTGGAGTCCTGTGAGCAAAAATTCTACTTTGTGAGCTACTGGCATTAAAGTCGTGAGCGAGCAATTTGGCTACTGCATGAATTAGTTTGCTCCGGAGCCATCCTCCCTGAGCGAAGACAAAAATGTGTGAGCCAGAGGCTAAAGAACTGTGAGCTAGCTCACACTAACTCAGCTTAGAGGGAACACTGCGGGCCCCAACTAACCATAGTTAGGTCCTGTCCATACGAGGCCGTTTGGGCCGGGAGCGGGACGGAACGGGGGCGGAGCAAACGGGCACGAACACACGGCAACATCTGGGAATCGTTGCCTGGCTGTCCCTGTTCTGTCCCAAACGCCGATACCGCGCAGCAAAAAAGCACCACCTTCCTAGGTGGTTGCATCCCTTGGAGCGGCTCAAGGCGGGCCGTGGGATCGGCCGGCGCGTTCTTGCGCCGCTGCATCTTGGCCCCCAGCCGTACTACGCAGTTCGACAGCCTCCCCCTCCCATTGGACTCTTGCTCCCCGGCATCTGATCGTGCCGGGGAGCGATGCGCCGCGGCTGAGGGGATCCGTGGGATCCCGCCGCGGTGTCTCAAGTTCGGTGCGGCTCTGAGTAGCCGTGTTTCAGCCGTCCCGTGTGGCAAGGACCTTAGTAGAGCAGCCTGTGTTCAGACAGTCATGCTAGCCATGGTTAGTTTATTTTAACATGGTTTGTTTTAATGAGACTTAGTTTGTGAAATCAGGATTTGGCTTCTGCAGATCCTGGGTTTTGCGTTGACAAATGCTCAGCTGTTTCCACGGAGGGAGCCCTGAAAATTAGCCCCAGTCACGGCAGCTGCAGCCAGTGGAATGTCTCTGGGTGGGAAAGGTATCTGCACACACCCCATCCCTGTTGTATTTGGTGCCACCACCATCACCTCAGTCCCCAGTGTTCCCCCTTCCCTCCATTGCAGGTTGATTCCTTCATGTCAGGGTTGCCATCCTCCAGTTGGGGCCTGGAGTTCTCCTGGAATCACACCTGAGCTCCCTACTACAGGAATCAGCATCCCTTGGAGGGTTGGAGGGTGGACTCAATGTCATCACATCCCCACTGAGATCCCTCCCCTCCCAAAACTCTGCCCTCTCCAGGCGGCACCCCCAAATCTCCAGGAATTTCCCAAGCTGGAGTTGCCAGCCGTACACGTCTCGGCTCAGATAAGAAAGTTCTGTCTCTCAGTCCTAGCTCAACCGCCACACATAAGGTTGCGAGCTCTGGGTTGGGAAATACCTGGAGAATTTGGGGGTGGAGCCTGGGTAGGGTGTAATGTATTCAATAGCTGTCACTGAGTGCATGATGTATGTGAAACATCTAATTGACTTGCCATGTTGAGCTTCGTCCTGGGCTAGGATCCAGATCCATCCAATCGCATTGCTAGCCCAGGAAGCACCTAGCCAATCACTTTACAGCAAGCTCCCTGAGCGGGAACGTCCGTGATTGGTCCTTATATGAACAACCGTATTGGTTGGTATTTGTACAGTGGGTGTGGCTACATTAGCCGGGAGAGTTTAAAAGCAGGACAACTGCAATGTAAAAGCTGAACTGTTCTGTTCTGGCTATCAGATGTTGATCCGTGTTGGAGTTGTGTTCGAGTTGAAGAATAAAGTTGTGTTCTTGCTGAATCACTCTCTGACTTCTTTGTTAAGCGAGCGACTTAACAGAGGGGGGGTTGGGTGGGGGGACCTCAGCAGCGTATAGTGCCATCGAGTCCACCCTCTGAAGCAGCCACTTCCTCCAGGGGAACTGATCTTGGAAATAAACTGTAATAGCGGGAGATCTCCAGGTTACTCCTGAAGGTTGGCAACCGTAACCACGCAAGGCCTTGTTACCGGTCAGGAGTGAGCAGAAAGGAGGTGCGGCAGAGGCAGGATTGCAGACACCGCAAATCTATTTATTCTATCTCCGCAGGAGCTCTCTGGCACCACCAGTGCCAGAGAAATTAATTGGGTAACACCAGTGCTAGAAGAGTCAAGATGCGAGGGTGTCAACAGACTGCTGACACGAAAAGGAGCAGGCCTTACCAGTGCTCTGAGCCGCTTTCACCAGACCTTTCCGCAGCACATCCTTAAGCCAGGCCCTCACCCGCACCTCGCCTTCACCCCCCACCACTGACACCACCAGGTTGGGGTGTGGGATTTTCCAGTGGCTCGTGACCAGGGCATAGGCAGCTGCCGGATTCGACGCGTCTGACAAGCGAATGAACTTACAGGGGGGGAAGAGGGGAGAGAAAATGCAGCGGGTATTTATTTATTTATTTATTTCTCGGATTTTTACCCCACCCTCCCAGCCGTAGCTCTCGGATCCTGACCCACAGCCCCACACTGAGGTATCTCTGGACGAGCCCACCCTTAACTGTACAGAAGCCTTTTATATCACCAAGCCAAGAGATAACCGTTGCCTTGCTTTGTGCAGGCATCCCAGACTGTCTCTTCCCATAATTGTCCCCTAGCTGTGGCCCGCCTAGGGCTCAGGCCACATCCAGCTCACCTTGCTGGGCCTGCGCCCAGTGCCCACAAACTCCACCTCTCCGTAGGCGTCCGTGGGTCCCTCTGTTGTGTGCTGGGCTGAGACCCATTTGCTGACAATGGCTGCTCCGAAAGCATCTTCTGTGGCTACGGAGGTATGGTTGCTGCGAGCATTCCCGCACTGGCACAGGCTGGGGCCCCTGCAGAATTGGGGAAGCACAGAAAAAGAGATTTCAGACAAGATGTAGGCTTCGGTGTTGGGATTGCAGGGGGGCAGCCATGTTAGTCCATTGCAGCAAAGTAAAACCGGTGGCACCTTAAAGACTAACAACACTTATTTCAGCCTGAACTTTCGTGAGTCCAACTGTCAGAGCATCTCAAGACGTGAACTTTGAATCATGAAAGCTCATGCTGAAATGAACATTGTCAGTCTTTAAGATGCCGATGTTAGCTCGAGCAAGACGTGTATGTTCCACTCTTGCCTTAGGTATTCCTCCTCCGGAGTCTCTTCCTTCATATAAAAAAAAAGGTAAAGGTTCCCTTGCTCGAAAGCCAGTCGAGTCCGACTCCGTTTCAAAGCTGAAGAGCCAGCGCTGTCCGAGAGCTCACTCTGGGTCTCGAACTGCTGAACTACCAACCTTCCACAGCCTGCAGTTCAGCGTCTTAACCACTTGAGCTACCGCAGCTTCATATACTAGATCCTTAAAAATACCTAGTTATAGACGTGTTTTCACTCTTGCTAGGCTTAACTCTTTTCCCACTACTGAGTTAACAGGTCGCTTTTCTAAAGTCCCATACTCGGATTGCTTATGTAATTGTGAGACTGGAGCTGTGGAAACACTTGGCCATCTTCTATTATTCTGTCATTAGCGGTCGATTCCTAGATCGATTTGGATCACTCCAGTCTTACCAAACACCGATTACCTACTGAAGTCTGGGTGGTCCCCTATCTGTTGGCAGGTATTAATCCTGAAACCACTTATTTCGTTACAAAATTTTTAATGATAGTTTTATCTGTAAAGCAACAAAAATCTGGCGTGACTCAATTGTAACGGAATTTGGTATACATTCAGTTACTATGATTTAAATGAATATTTAAATGAATTATATTTTTATTAATGACTTCTGTTTTAACATTTTAGATCTTTTAGATTTATTTTGACTGTAAATTTTGATTGTAAAGTTCATACTTTGAGGCTTATGTTGTATATCCATGTTTGATCATTGAGCTTAAGACCTTTGGTCATAGAAGCTAATAAACATAAGCAGGGGTCATTTCCTGCAGGAGCGCACAGGAGCAGAGCTCTGGCAGTAAAGAGCCCAGGGGGCGGGCACATGCAACAAGCCCCACCCCCTGCTCCCAGCAGCCCTCAGTCAGAGCAAAGCAGCCAGGTAAGTTGCGGAGCTCCCCCCGGGCCCCTGGTCCAGAACAATCCAGTGGCACCTTTAAGACCAAGTTTTATTCAAGTACAAGCTCTCCCTCCTCTGCAAGGACAGATCTGCACGTTCCTCCACCCCCCCCCCAATAGCTAGCAATCCAAAACAGTCCAGTGGAGCCTGAGTGGTGGGTGTTCTGACACACTTCCGGTGATGTCAGGGTGTGTGGCATATGCAAATAAGTTATGCTAATGAGTTATGCTAATGAGCTCCTGCACCTCTTTTTCTACGAAATGACCCCTGAACATAAGAAAATTGAATCAATCAATCAACAAATAAATAAGATTCCAATGGACTTCTGTTTTATTAAATGTGGAGACCTGTGAATGAAGGCTTCTTCCCAGCTTTGTCTCTGTTATCCTTTAGTGCTTGTGTAAGCGACAGCCCAACACTTGAGCAAAATTGTGTACAGGGAGGAAAAGGTGTGCCACCGTCCCATGGGAAATAAATGTCAAGCAGAGAGTGGGATGTCGCAAGGGGTAACAGGAAGTGGATACTGTGTGGCAGACAACATTTCCTGGGAGTAGGGTTGCCAACCTCCTGGTGGGGCCTGGAGATCTCCCAGAATTAGAACTTCTCTCCAGGTGATACAGATCAGTTCTCTTGGAGAAAATGGTGGCTTTGGAGGGTGGACTCTATGGCGCTCCACAAATCTCCAGGTATTCCCCAGCCCAAAGCTGCCAACCCACCAAGAAGAAAAAGAATGCAATACAGCACTAGAGGATGCCGAGAGAAGGGTAGCATGGATATAAAAACTAGATGCCTGAAAGTGAAGAGTATGTATGCGTGAGGGAAAAGCAGAGGCTAGGCCAAATTAGAGATTATATTAAGACCTGTGATCAGATCTCTGGCTACGGAGATTAGAAGCTGCAAAGGGTGAGTAGAGGAACCATTTGGACCAAATTTGTGGCAATGGGGAAAGATTTTCACATCACCCCCCTCTGCCACAAATACCACTTCCCCAATTGAAACTCTCCCACTTGCTGTTAGCGCTGGTGGCAAGAAAGAAAAAATAGCCCATGTCTCTTTCTTCCACCAGGTCTCTGCATCTGATCATAGGTTCCCTAACACATTGTTTGACTAGGCTGAGAGAGAAAACAAACCATACTGTCATGATGATGAGCACTCTGGAGAGCCAGTTTGGTGTAGTGGTTAGGAGCATGGACTCTAATCTGGGAGAACGGGGTTTGATTCCCTACTCCTCCACAAGCAGCTGCTGGCGTGACCTTGGGTCAGTCACAAGTTCTCTCAGAGCTGTTCTTTCAAGGTCAGTTCTCGAGAGAGCTCTCTCAGCCCCACCTACTTCACAGGGTGTCTGTTGTGGGCAGGGGAAGGGAAAGGGATTGTAAGCCACTCCTTCGGGTAGTGAAGGGTGGGGTATAAATCCAATCTCTTCTCTTCTTCCCAAAAACATGATGGGAATCTGATTGGGAGTTAGTGTGGTACAGCGGTTAGTGCATCAGACTTAGGACCTTAGGGAGACCCAGGTCCAAAACCACACTCTGCAGTGAAGCTCACAGGGTGACTATGGATCATGTAGCTGCCACCACTTCCTGTGGCAGTGCTGGGGTGCAAAACCACACTCTGCATTGAAGCTCACAGGGTGACTATGGATCGGTCCCGGCGTAGCCTTAGTAATTCTAGAAGCCTGGGCAAAAGTCCAGGATGGAGCCCCAGAATTGCTGTCCTCTGCCGCCAGGGCCAAGCAAGGAGTGGGCTGTGCCCTAGATGGGGTGGGTACAAAACAGCTGTCACTGAGAGTGGGCAGCCCAAGCCCTGAATAAGGCAAGTTTGATCAGAGGCCAAAGCCTCCTTTCCCCCCTGCCTCTGCTGGGGCAGTCGGAGCCAGGAAAGCATGCCCTGGTTACCCATTGGCTAAGACTGACGCTGATCAATGACATTATTAGCATAACCTACTTTACAGGGTTGTTGTGAAGATAAACTGAGTAAGGGGGAGCCACATACACCGCCCTGAGTTCTTACGATGAAGGGCTGTATAAAAATTTCCTAGATAAAGATAAGAGAAGGATTGGGGCAGGTGGTGGATCCCTGTAATGACACTGATGTATGGGGCAAAAAGCAAACATTGGGAAGAGCCGTAGAAACTAAGAGCAGCATGAATAATTCGAACCATTATAAGCAATAATCATCTTGAAGACTAACAGATTTATTACAGCATAAGCTTTAATACAACAAATGCAGCTGAGAGCATGTCGTAGTCTGAGTCTCCGTGCTGCGAACCCAGTACTTTACAGTGGCAACGAGGATGGGATCCTGATGAGCGGGCCTGACTCTTCATCCAGCACCGCACCACTGAGCATCGATCCAGAGGAAGCCACTGTGCCCCGCACCGCTCCCGAGCAGCACTGCAATGCGCCCAGCGCTCCCGGACACCGCTCCCCGCTCCGCTCTAGAGTCATGGCAACCGCTCTGGGACACCTCGAGGTTTTCGAGCCCACACATCCCGTACCGCCGAACTTAAAATAGATGATGCCCTACAGCTTGCCACTGCCTATGGAGCTTCTGTTTGGGTGGCCCGCGGCATCCGCGGGCCCAGAGTTCACAGCATTCACCACCCGCAAAGATGAACTGTCGGAAGCCTCCTGGCTCCCAAGGCACTCCTAGAAAACACATACAAGGGGATTCTCAAAGCTTTGACCAAATACTACACGCCCAAGCCAACAACGATGGCTAGATGCATGGAATTCCAAGCGCGCCTCCAGAAGCCCAGTGAGATGCCCGCCGCCTTCATGGCCGCCCTGAGCCAACACGCGATGGAGTGCGGCTTTACAAAGTGGAGGAGAACATTTTGACCCAGTTCGTCTGGGGATTGAGCAGGGCTCTAGTCGGGGGGGGCTCCCAAGGCACTCCTAGAAAACACATATGAGGAGATTGTCAAAGCTTTGACCAAATACTACACGCCCAAGCCAACAACGATGGCTAGATGCATGGAATTCCAAGCGCGCCTCCAGAAGCCCAGCGAGACGCCCGCCGCCTTCATGGCCGCCCTGTGCCAACACGCGATGGAGTGCGGCTTTACAAAGGTGGAGGAGAACATTTTGACCCAGTTCGTCTGGGGACTGAGCAACGTAAAACTCCACCACAAGATGGTAGGTACCGCCGAACTTAAAATAGATGATGCCCTACAGCTTGCCACTGCCTATGGAGCTTCTGTTTGGGTGGCCCGCGGCATCCGCGGGCCCAGAGTTCACAGCATTCACCACCCGCAAAGATGAACTGTCGGCTCTCAAAGGGTGTCTCCTGTGGGGGGATGGGGCGGTCATCCCCAACGCCCTGAGACAACGGGTCCTTGACGCGCTCCACAAAGCCCACCCGGCAATAATCCGGACGAAGGCCATGGCCCAGAGCTACGTCTGGTGGCCAGGGATTGGCACAGAGATCGAGTCCTGGGTGCGGAGGTGCCAGACATGCCAGGCGGTCCTCCCAAACCCGCCAAGCGCACTCACCCAGTCCTGGGAGTCCACACACAGGTCGTGGTCCCGGCTCCACATTGACTTTGCCGGCCCCTTCCAAGGACTGATATTCCTGGTCACTGTGGACTCCTACTCTAAATGGTTGGAGATTAGCCCCGTCACCACCACATCTGTGAAGGCCATCATCCGCGTGCTGCGCTGGATCTTTGCAACCCATGGACTGCCAGACAGGATAACCTGGCACATGAGGTCAGCACCCTTCCATCCCGTGACCAACGGGCAAGCAGAGCAAATGATGCGCACTGTGAAGGAAGCCTTCAGCTGGATCACAGATGGAGACTGGGAGTTCCGACTAGCACGCTTCCTCCCTCTAAGCTGTGGAATCCTGTGAGCAAAAATTCTACTTTGTGAGCTACTGGCATTAAAGTTGTGAGCAGGCAATTTGGCTACTATATAAATCAGTTTGCTCTGGAACCCTCCTTCCTGAGCTAAGGCAAAAATGTGTGAGCCGGAGGCTAAAAACCTGAGCTAGCTCACACTAACTTAGTTTAGAGGGAACAGTGCTCCTGACTCAGCAAACGACACTAAACCCCGTCAATGGCCGCTGCCCCGCAGAACTTTTGATGGGCTGCCACCCCACTATTCTGCTGGACAGGCTGCATCCGGACCAGGCGCCAGAACAAAGGGAGGCTCCCCGGGGGTTCTTCCCGGAAGACCCCGTATTCATTAGGAACTTTGGGAAGGGACCCTCGTGGCTGGCAGGCAGGGTCGTAAGAGCCACCAGTCCAGTATCCTACGAAGTGTCTACGGAGGACAGCGAGCTCCTCAAGAAACATGTGGACCAACTTTGGCGGCAACAGCTCCCGGTTGAAAAGGAGACACCCCCACACACAGTTCGTGGGGCCCGAACTCTACACACCCGAGGCAAGCGTCCAGCCTAACCCACCAAACCCCGGAGAAGCACCAACGGTCGAGAAGACGCCCACGCCACTGGGACCAGAGGAGCAGCCACCGCTACCACCACAGCATGGCATGGCCAACCATCCAGAGATGGTCGCAAGCAACCCCGCACCAGCGCCCCGACGTTCCCTGCGAGAGCACAGACCACCAGCCTACTTGAAGGACTATGTGACAGATTGGTTCAGAACTATGGGGGGGAGGGATGTCATGTACGCGGACCGCCACCAGGGGTCCGCTGCCCTAGTAAGGAGCTTGGTCCCTAAACACAAAAGGGACCTAGGATCCTAGACCACCATGAGTCCACCAATAGGACTTCTGGTGGGAAATTCAAACCCTCCAATGGGACTGTGGCTGTGCTGGGTGGAGTGTATATAGTTGGCTCTTGCGGAGCCGGCTTTTTATCTTAGTGTGTGAAGTACAATAAATGCGTCTGAGAGCATGTTGTAGTCTGAGTCTCCATGCTGCGAACCCAGTACTTTACAACCAGAATCTGCTTTGTCGAATGCATGGTGTGTTGGCACATATGTTACACATGGGTACAGAGGAGGAAAATGTAAACAGTAAACTGTAAACTGTAAAATACAGGACATACAATCTATTTGTCTATCAAGTACTGCTCATACGGCTATCGCTTTAAGCAGAAGTTAGAACCAAAAATGATTTTAAAAAACCTTACTCAGTATTATTTTTTTTATAATTGATTATTGTGCCTATGAATTTTGCCACTGAGAGGGTGACATGATCATTTGTATCCAACAGTAGCTGACACGTGGGTTCGTACAGTTAGCAATTTTGTATTTTTAAGTAAAGGGTTGAGGATGTACAGTCAGAGATATTTCATTGCAAAGTCCAAAGACAAGTATTTGTAACAGTGACTGTTTACAATGGGAATCACTGACATCATGGAGATGCTAAAAACACAAGAGTCTGCTCAAGATTTAAAGGTTGTGGGAATGGAGAATAAATTATCGAGACAGCCATCTAAGTAGGTTTGCCAGGTGAGGCTGACAAGCTGGCGGGGGACTTTCCAGGAGTCTTAAGGAGAGGGGAGGGAAGAAGCATGATTGAACTCCAAAGGGAGTTCTGGCCATCACTTTTAAAGGGACTGCGTTCCTTTAAAATGCCTTCCCTCCATTGGAAATAACAGAGGATGCGGGCACCTTCTTTTGGGGCTCATAGAATTGGACCCCCCGGTCCAATCTTTTTGAAGCTTGTGTCTATTTAGGTAATTATACCCCACTCTTTGCCCTAACCCGGATAGCCCAGGTTAGCCTGATCACATTAGATCTCAGAAGCTAAGCAGGGTTGGCCCTGGAAAGTACTTGGATGGGAGACGTCCAAGAAGGAATACCAGGTACGTGACACAGGGGCAGGCAATGGCAAACCACCTCTGAACACCTCTTGCCTTGAAGACCCTACTGTGACTTGATGGTGCTGTCCACCATCACCCCCACCTTTCTCCCCAGCGGGAACCAAAGTGGCTTACAACATTGTTCCCTCGTTCTCTAGCCTTGTGAGGTAGGTTTCTGACAGCAATGCAGATTCTGTGAATTTAGGCAGATCATTAGAAGGAGGGCAGGAAGGGATGATCCTGTGCTTAGCTCTCGCCGTCCTTTCCTACATGCTCAGGGTAGTGCCAATCGCCACTTTGGGGTCAGGAAGGACTGGCCCAGGATCTTGGAGGTTTTTTGCCTCCCTCCGGGCATAGAGCAGGGGTCCCTGGGGGAGTGGAGGGGACGGTTGGTTGTGCAG
>NW_015172660.1:33521-34404 GCF_001447785.1 Gekko japonicus | reverse complement strand
CAGTGTGGTGTAGTGGTTAAGTGCGCGGACTCTAATCCGGGAGAACCGGGTTTGATACCCCAGTCCTCCACTTGCACCTGGCTGGAAGACCTTGGGCAAGCCGTAGTTCTGATAAGAGTTGTTCTTGAAAAAGAGGCGTTTCTGTCAAGAGCTCTCTCAGCCCCATCTACCTCACAGGGTGTCTGTTGTGGGGAGGGGAGGGGAAAGGAGTTTGTAGGCTGCTCTGGGACTCCTTTGGGTAGTGAAGGGCAGGGTATAAATCCAATCTCCTCCTCCTCTTCAAACCTGGTCTCCCAGATCCTAGTATGACACTCTGACCACTACACCACTCTGTCCATTTCTGTAGTATGTTAAACAGCCAACGCCCTGTTTTAATTGTAGTGATCGCCCTTCCCAACTAGCAGTTGATGGATCTCTTCCCTTGCTCTGCCCCAGTCTGAGCTGCTTCCCACGCTGTCTAAAGACCGGAACAAGCCATAGCTAAATAGGTCTGCAAATAGGTTCAATCTGCAGTGATCAGAAGGATCAGCTAAACTTAAAAAGAGGATAGAAGGCGGCATGATATAGCCCGGTCTCATCAGATCTCGCAAGCTAAGCAAGGTTGGTACTTGTAAGGGACACCCCCAAGGAAGACGCTGCAGAGGAAGGCACTCTGCTTCTCATCTGCCTTGAAACCCCCTTGCTGGGGTCGCCGTAAGTCGGCTGTGAATTGACAGCACTTTCAAATATATATTCCACCCTTCCCTGCCATAGGAGGTGGTGGTGGCAGCCACAAGCATGGACGGCTTCAAAAGGGAATTAGACAAGCATATGGAGCAGAGGCTATTAGCCACAAGGTATAGATAGGGGCTCTGGGGCAAGTGATGCTCTGTCTTCTTGGTGC
>NW_015172660.1:29861-32605 GCF_001447785.1 Gekko japonicus | reverse complement strand
TTAAGAGAACATAAGGACATAAGAGAAGCCAATGTTGGATCAACCCAATGGCCCATCCAGTCCAACACTCTGTGTCACACAGTGGCCAAAAATACCAGGGGCCATCAGGAGGTCCAGCAGTGGGGCCAGGACACTAGAAGCCCTCCCACTATTCCCCCCCCCAAACACCAAGAATACAGAGCATCCCTTGTCCCAGGCTGAGAGTTCCTATCTATACCTTGTGGCTAATAGCCACTGATGGACCTCTGCTCCATACGTTTATCCAATTCCCTCTTGAAGCCCTCCATGCTTCTAGCTGCCATCACCTCCCGTGGCAGTGAATTCCATGTGTTAAATCACTCTTTAGGTGAAGAAGTACTTCCTTTTATCCATTCTAACCTGACTGCTCAGCAATTTCATTGAGTGCCCATGAGTTCTTGTACTGTGAGAAAGGGAGAAAAGGACTTCTTTCTCTACCTGCTCTATCCCATGCATAATCTTGTAAACCTCGACCATGTCACCCCTCAGCCGTTGTTTCTCCAAGCTAAAGAACCCTGCCTTTCTCCACAACCAGGCCCCAGAGCAGTTCGCATAATTCTTCTCCATTTTATCCCCCAGAGTCCAGGTGCTCTTGATGGCCAATTCACCCTCCTGTCTGTGAGGTATGTTAGGCTGATAATGTATATAACTGGACCAAGGTCACCCAGTGAGTTTTAATGGGAGAATGGCAATTGAAGGTTCTAGTCTGAAACTAGGCTTGCCAAGTCCCCCCGGGGGGGGGGGAAAACCCCCCCCGGGAGGCCGCCCGAGAGGCCCATTACTCGCCGCCGGTGGATTGGGCCCTGGAGGGAACCCCACCCCCCAAAGCATGCGACGTGCCCGGCGTCAGTACGTCACCCGGAAGTGACGCAGTCGTGTTGGGAGCATTGGGGGTGGGGCCACGGTCATCCGAGGGGAAATTTTATGGTTTCCCCTCGGATGATTGTGGCCCCGCCCCCAGCGTGCCCGACGTGGTTGCGTCACTTCCGGGTGACGTGGTTGGGGCGCGTGCGCACGGCCTCCTGGAGCGGCGCTGGAGTCCCCCACTCTACATACAGCGAGGACTTGGCAACCCTATCTGAAACTCTAACCCACTACACCACACAAGCTTTTGGGGGAGGGGGGGCTGGTGTTGCAAGCAGCCAGGCCTGGATGAATCATGCAAGTTGGGTGTTATCAAGTTGTCCATGAGTCCTCCCTCGGAGGCCAAAACAGCCCCAGAAACGGTCCTTCTCCTTCCGGTCTTTTACTGACAGGACCCTATGAATTGACATTCTCCAGAAAGTCCTCTCGTTAACAGCCTTGCTCAGGTCTTGCAGACTGAGGGCCCCCGTGGCTTCCTTGACTGAATCGATCCATCTTCTGTTAAGAACATAAGAGACGCCAATGTTGGATCAGGCCAAAGGCCCATCCAGTCCAACACTCTGTGTCACACAGTGGCCAGAAATACCAGTGCCATCAGGAGGTCCAGCAGTGGGGCCAGGACATTAGAAGCCCTCCCACTGTTGACCCCCCCCCAAGCACCAAGAAGACAGAGCATCACTTGCCCCAGAGCCCCTAGCTATACCTTGTGGCTAATAGCCACTGATGGACCTCTGCTCCATATGCTTATCTAATTCCCTTTTGAAGCCGTCCATGCTTGTAGCTGCCACCACTTCCTGTGGCAGTGAATTCCATGTGTTAATCACTCTTTGGGTGAAGAAGTACTTCCTTTTATCCGTTCTAACCCGACCGCTCAGGATTTCATGGAGTGCCCACGAGTTCTTGTATTGTGAGAAAGGGAGAAAAGTACCTCTTTCTCTACCTGCTCTTTCCCATGCATAATCTTGTAAACCTCGATCATGTCACCCCTCAGTCGTCTTTTCTCCAAGCTAAAGAGCCCTAAGCGCTTTAACCTTTCCTCATAGGGAAAGTGTTCCAACCCTTTTATCATTCGAGTTGCCCTTTTCTGCACTTTTTCCACTGTTGGGACCGGTGTTCCCTCTAAGCTGAGTTAGTGTGAGCTAGCTCACAGTTTTTTTAGCCTCCGGCTCACACGTTTTTTGTCTTAGCTCAGGAAGGATGGGCTCCAGAGCAAACTAGTTTGTGCAGTCGCCAAATCTATGCAGCAGGCAAATCACTCTCTCACAACTTTGATGCCAGTCGCTCATAAAGTAGAATTTTTGCTCACAAGACTCCGCAGCTTAGAGGGAGCACTGGTTTGGACTTCCTCCTTTCCTGCTGCCCTCCATTTTCCCTAGCGTTATTGTCTTTTCCAGCGACTCTCATCTTCTCATAATACAAGCAAAGTACCATAGCCTCAGTTTAGACATTTTAGTTTCTAGGGAGAGTTCAGAAAATAGTAAACTGACTTTAAAAGGGGGGGGGGAGCCTTTTAGGGTAACACTTCCAAACTGTTCTATATTAGTTTTCTAATTATGGTTTTCAACCTATGTAAGATATCTCAAACTTATGGAGATGCAAGGTCCTTCTTTGGAGTTTTTCAAACAGAGGCTAGATGGCCGTCTATCAGCAATGCTGAGTCTGTGAACTCAGGCAGATCATGAGAGGGGGTTGCGTCAGTGCTTAGTTCTCGTGGCCCTTTCTTACACCCCCAGGGAAATGCTGATCGTCACTTTGGGGTCAGGAAGCCATTTTTCTCCCAGCCAGATGGACTGGGGATCCTGGAGGTTTTTTTGTCATCTTCTGGACATGAAACATGGCTCACTGGGTGAGTGTGGGGGGAA
>NW_015172660.1:24545-29706 GCF_001447785.1 Gekko japonicus | reverse complement strand
TTCTTCTTCTTCTTCTTCTTCTTCTTCTTCTTCTTCTTCTTCTTCTTCTTCTTCTTCTTCTTCTTCTTCTTCTTCTTCTTCTTCTTCTTCGTTCTTGCGGCCCTTTCTGACATACCCAGGAAAATGCCGATCACCACTCTGGGGTCAGGAAGCCATTTTTCTCCAGGCCAGTTTGGCCAGGGATCCTGGAGGTTTTTTGTCATCTTCTGGGTGTGGAACAGCAGTCACTGGGTGTGTGTGTGTGGGGGAGGTATTTGTGAATTCCCTGCATTGTGCAGCGGGTTGGACTAGATGACCCCGTAGGTCTCTTCTGACTCCATAATTATACGATTCTTTTGTCTTTCGTAAAAACGGGATAACTGTTGGGTTTGCCAGTTCCGTTAAACGCACTGGTGGAGCATTGATTTTGACAAAGAGGCTGCGCTGTGGACAACCCGCTTGTGGGGAGGGCGGGGTATAAATGTTTAAATAAGAAAATGAATAAAATAAACCGCTTGCACGCTGATCACAGGGAAGATCCGTGCGCATCTGACTCGGGCTCCTCCCTCCGCCTCTTAGCAGCGAAGAGAACGTGTAATATATGTCTGCATGTGGAGTTCTGTGCCAGAAGGGTGAGTGAATCTAATTATTGTGCAATTATTGTACCAACGCGAAATTTCCATACGGTACCAGTTTGTCAGGAAATACGAGATCCCTGCCCACTCCTGCTGGGTAGGACAATGTGGTTCTTGGGAAGGAGGTGCAGGGAAGAGCTTTTATCTGTCAGGCGCCTGACCATCTCTCTCTTTCGGTGCTCCTGAAACTGTGAGTACTATCGGGTGGGAAACTGTTGCCAATTTTTTAATATATATATATATATATACACATATAATCCTGGTGTACATTGCAGGAGATGTTCCCATCTCGATTCTAAAGAATATTATACAGTAGTTTGTATATTGTTATAACTCTCGGAGCAGTCCCGGCCAGTGTTCCCTCTAAGCTGAGTTAGTGTGAGCCAGCTCACAGTTTTTTAGCCTCTGGCTCACCGATTTTTGCCTTAGCTCAGGAAGGGATGGGCTTCCAGAGCAAACTAGTTTATGCATTCGCCAAATCGCTGGCTCGCGACTTTAATGCCACTAGCTCACAAATTAGAATTTTTGCTCACGGGACTCCGTCGCTTAGAAGGGAGCATTGGACTCCCGGCTTCCCGAAAAGTCTCCTTAGGAGACTGACAGCGGATGTGAACTGACCTTTGCAGTACAGTAGTCAGAAATATGGAGGGAGGGGGTCAGCTGGCAAGGAAATGTTTTGTATTCTGGGAACCTTGCTCTTCAATATCTTGGTAGCAGCCAGAATCGTCAAAGCCAAGGGAGAAATGCGTGCTTGTGTGGGGTTGGGTTTTGCACTGGCCTGAATGCCGTCTCCCGGGCTGGATTCAAACTTCTGCAAGCCAAGGAGAAAAAAAGATCTCTGCCATTTCCTCTCTTTTTTTATTCCAACACCCTGCACCCCTGAGAGTGTCTTCTTCTGGTTAGGGAATGATAGACAACCCCCACCAATCTACAGCTGCATGGTTCCTCCCCAATGCTCAGGAGTGGCTTTTCGGGGGGCACGAAGGGCCAGGGGGGTCAGAAAGGAGAAGAGGGTGGCAAAAATTCCTTCTGTGAACTTCACTTTTGCTTGTGGGACGTCAGATCTTACACTCTCTTATTTTCTGGATGCTTAACCAATTCTTTCCAAGTTTGTGAAAGGATATTTGTATGTATGTGTTGTAGCGCCCAGTGTTTCCTTTAAGCTAAGTGAGTGTGAGCTAGCTCATAGTTTTTTAGCCTTTGGCTCACACATTTTTGTCTTGGCTCAGGAGGGGATGGCTCCAGAGCAAACTAATTGATGCAGCAGCCAAATCGCTCGCTCACAACTCTAATGCCAGTAGCTCACAAAGCGGAATTTTTGCTCACAAGACTCCACAGAGGGAGCATTGCTTTTTCTTAGCGTTTGGTGTAGTGGTTAAGTGTGCGGACTCTAATCTGGGAGAACCGGGTTTGATTCCCCACTCCTCCACTTGCACCTGCTGATGTGACCTTGGGTCAGTCACAAGCTCTAGCACAGCTGTCCTTGAAAAAGAGCAGTTTGTGTCAGAGTTCTCTCAGCCCCACCCACCTCACAGGGTGTCTGTTGTGGGGAGGGGAAGGGAAAGGAGTTTGTAAGCTGCTCTGAGACTCCAAGTGAAGGGCAGGGTATAAATCCCATCTCCTCCTCCTCCTCCTCCTCCTCCTCCTCCTCTTCTTCTTCTTCTTCTTTTTCTTCTTCTTCTTCTTCTTCCTGTTATTTCATGTCTCCCAGAGTCTTGAAATGAGTCCCCAAAGCAAGAGAGGAATTAAGCATGTGTCATATTTCAAGATGTGCTATCTAAAGAGGAAGCTGGATCACTCTGTTAGTGAACCGATTGACCCTTACATGCTGGCCCAACCTGCAAGTGCGGTTGAGGTCTCTGTATATTCCCACAGCTCCCCAGGTATGCAGGAAAATCTGACACTGCAAATCAAAAGAACGGGGAAAGCCCTTAAAAAACAGCCTGATGATATGTGTAAACTGCTCCTGTAGGGTTACCAACTTTGAGTTATGGACTTCCTGGAGATTTTTTTTTGGGGGGGGGAGTGGAGCAATGTTTCCTCTAAGCTGTGGACTCTTGTGAGCAAAAATTCTACTGGCATTAAAGTGGTGAGCGAGCGATCTGGCTGCTGCATAAATTAGCTTGCTCTGGAGCCATCCTTCCTGAGCTAAGACAAAAATGTGTGAGCTGGCGGCTAAAAAACTGTGCGCTAGCTCACACTAACTCAGCTTAGAGGGAACACTGGGGTGGAGCCTGGGGAGGGAAGGGCTTGTGGAGGGACCTCAGTGGGACACAATGCCACAGAGTCCACCCTCCAAAGCAGCCATTTTCTCCAGTGGAGCTGATCTCTGTCATCTGGAAATTAGTTGTAATTTGAGGGAATCTCCAGGCTCAGCCTGGAAACTGGAAATCCGAAAACAACATCCGTGACAAAAATAACGAAGAGCCAATAAAGATACGTTCGCAAAATCATTTACTGTAGTAATTCTGTCGAAAATGCCCTTCTGTTATCGCTCAAACGCAACGAATGCTGCGCAATGTAAACAACTCGTTTCACAATTGCTTTATCTGCGCATGTAGCAATCACAGTTCTTATCGATTTCTACTTACCAACCCTTGAAGGAAACATTCCACGTTGACTCTCTAATAACAGAACCCAAGGTCTTCACAATGTGACGTCGTCACGGATGTTGTTTTTGGATTGCCTCTTCCTCCCGTGATCTCTCATTTTTGGTTTCTACCTGGAAATTGGCTGCCCTCTCAGGTCAAGAACATCTAAAAGCTACTGAAAAGGAGGACGCGGAAATTAGTTGCTCAAGGCCCTGAAGGAATCCTGGAGTGGGGGATTTTGAAGGCTGGGTTAAGATTCCAATTGTCTTCTCTCTGCCCTTCCTCACCTCCCCATACTTCTTTTGTACTTCTGTATTTCTCTCTTCCTCTGCCAGGCAGATATCAAACAAAAAAAGTGGAGAAAGGGAAAGGCCCCGTACCCAGGAAAGACGGGAGAAAAACTGGAAAGACCCCACACCCAGGAAAATAAAATAGGAGGGGCCATAAACATGACCGATCCTCTAAATACAATACAGAAGTGTGTGTGTTTGTATCTTATATACAAAAATAGAAATAGAATCTAATTGATTACAGGATCAAGCGGGACACCAGATGACCCAGAGGCTACAAGACTCCACAAAGAAGCTGACATTTCAACTCCAGACATATTTGGGGAGATTGGATTTTGATTCCCATTTCCAAAGGTTGCCCTGGGGCGTCAGACGCTGGGAGTTTAAAGTGGTGCCTTCGCTGTGACAGCGTCGAAGAAGCTGAAATGTGACTTCACCCTAGAACATCAACAGAGGTACCGATCTATTCCCAGTTCAGCGTAAGCCTTAGTCGTGAAGCCAAGAAGCCACGGCTGTGGGAAAAGCATGACAGCTGTGTCTAATCATGTTTGTGTCCTAAGGTCAACACACACTTAAATTTTATTTCTTGGATTTTTAATCCCATTCGTCTTCTGAGGGGTTCTGGGGAGCCTCTCTAGTTTATTTATTTATAGCTTCACATTCTCCTCCCTGCATCCATTTAATCATCACAATAAGCCTATGGAATGGACTAGGCTGCAAGTGCATGACTGTCCCAAGGACACTCAAGGAGTTTCACAGTGAGCAGAGATCTTAACCTGGATTTCTCCGGTCCGAGTCAAACCACCCCATTGACTCATTGCTGCAGGATGTGGTATTAATGCGATCCAGATTGCTTTCTTTGGAGAGCAGACATGTCAGTCTGCAGTAGAAGAGCTCAGCTCCAGTCCAGGACCCCTTTAGAGGACAACAGGCCCGTAGCTACGGTGGGGCTTTGGGGGGCTCCACCACCTTTCTTAAAGGCACAGCCCCACAAGAATTTCTCCTGTAAATGCTTTTTCTAATCATTTGAAAACATTTTTTAAAAGGTGTGTGCTCCTTTAAGCAGAATGGGGGCACTGTAGTTGACTAATTCCCGCACTGAGCAAGGGGGTCGGGGTAGGTGACTCCAGGATCCCTTCTAATTCAAGAAACTGGTTTCCTTTAAGGGAGTTTTTCTGCCTAACTGTTAGCTTGCTTGACTATAGAAGTGCCACAAACGCGGTACTAGGCCAGGCAAGAGCACGCTAGTCCAAAGGCAGTCCAAAGTCAAAACCGGGTAAGCAGCAATACCAAGAGACCAAGTCCAAATCACCAACCATTAGAGTACTCGTTAAAGCCAGAATCCAAAGAAGTCAGAAGTCAGAGGTCCGAGGTACCAGTCAGGAGTTGGAGTCGTACGAGCCGAGGTCAGGAGCCGAGAAGTCAAGACAAGGAGCAGGAGCAGGAACACGGGTGGTGAGGTGCAGACCTTTGTTCAAAATGACTAGTTGCTAGCACAACTAGTTGGCGTGAGTGCGAGAGCTAAATAGCCCGTAAGGCTGTTGGCAATTAGCATGCCCTGATTGTGTCCCGACTACCGCTAGTACTCGGGGCTAAAAGAGCGCCTACCACCCATGTGTGCATCCCGCCGACGGGATGCCATGTCCCGTCGGCGTTGCTCCTGCAA
>NW_015172660.1:17165-24422 GCF_001447785.1 Gekko japonicus | reverse complement strand
TCAGCAGCAGCCGTGACAAGAAGTCATCACTCCCACCTGCCAGCTTGTCATCGGAACTGCTGCTTAGGCTGGCAGCAGTGATTAACTTGCAGCAGCTGAGAACTGTCATCTAAAGTGGTTGACAGCTTGCAATTTAGAGCTCTATCCTGGTAACAGCTTTCTGTTGGCTACATGGTTAAGAACACCTGTGCAGAATAGACAGCTTGAGAAGACTCAGAGAGAGAAGAGACGGCCTCGAAGCTCTCTTCCACTTCTACCAGAGCCCCTATGCTTTGATTTTAAAAGGCTTAATTCCACAGTAGCTGAGTCATACGCTTCAGAATTCCGGCTTTTCTTTCTGCACTGAGAACTTCAGCCCCACTGGGGTGGGGGAATTGCCCCACAAGCCACAAAATCCTGGCTACGGGCCCGGAGACCAATAAGATTTTTTTGGGGGGGTAAGCTTTCAAGAGCTGAAGCTCCCTTCATCCGGTATCTAAATTTTGACTCTCAAGAGCTTACACCTGCCAAATATTGTTGGCTCTCTAACAGGTTTGGCAGGTCCTACCTGGCAGCTGGCAGGGGATTGACGGGCCTTCTTCGGGAGTTGCCCAGAAGTGATATCATCCCATTGCCAATGTTGTGCTCTAGTTTTGGGGCAAAACTCTATGGTTTAAGCCCAATTTTACCATAGAGTTTTGCCGAAAAACTAGAGCTTCACCATGTGATACCGGATCACTTCCAGGTGATGTCAACATGTTACTTTCGGGGGGGGGGCATTTGTGGGAAGTTGGCCGGCGGTGGAAAGGGACCTGCAAAAGCAGAGGAACCCCTGCCCAGACCGAGGGGCTGGCAGCCCTAGTCTCTAAGGTGCCACAGGGTTTGAATCTAGCTATTCAGATTGCCAGTTTGGTGTCGTGGTGAAGCGCGCAGACTCTAATCTGGGAGAACCGGGTTTGATTCCCCACTCCTCCACTCGCACCTGGCTGGATGACCTTGGGCAAGCCCTAGCTCTGATAAGAGCTGTCCTTGAAAAAGGGCAGTTTCTGTCAAGAGCTCTCTCAGCCCCACCCACCTCACAGGGCATCTGTTGTGGGGAGGGGAAGGGAAAGGAGCTTGTAAGCCGCTCTGAGACACCTTTGGGTGTTTGCTTAGAAGCTCTGCTGCTGAGTCCAGCTGACACCTCCAGTGCCTGGGGGAGGGCGCAGTTTGAGGGGGGGGGGAAGGCAGGCAGCTTAGTGAGGATGTTGTGCCGGAGAAGACCCCCTTTGAAGCTGCTGTTTCCTCCAGGGAAACTGATCTCTTCAGTCTGGAGATCAGTCGTGATCCTGGGAGAACTCCAAGTCCTGCATCAGTATTGGCAACTCTGCCCCCTCGAGTCATCTGCATTTGTGCCGGCCGGGCTCAGCGCCAGACACCGGGGTGGCAGTTCTGCCACCCGCCCTCCTTAAGGTGCTTCAACACGAGGCAACCAGTCGCAGCCTCTTTCCCATGGCTTCATCCTCACATTAGAGGCTGATCGCCTCCTTCTCTCTCCCTGACTGGGCCACATCAAGGTCTGATGAAACCACCCGCTGACACGGCAGAGTTCAGGCTTGACTCATGACAACCCAGGTTACGAATCCGGGCATTTAGAAGGGCCCAGTGCAGAGAGAACCTTTCTGACCTCGGGCGCTCCTGCCCTTCCCTCTCCCGTCGGACTTCCTCTTTCGGAGGCAGCCGAACCTGCATCACTTCAACGGAGATGCTTAATCTTTCATGTCAGCCATTGTGAACCTCCCACCCAGAATTTGCAAACAAGGCTCTCAATCCGGTTTTACATTTCAGGGAGGGGAAATTTATGCACAGCCCAGTCCTGATCTAAACCTTTCTTCAGAGATCTTTATATCCACATCCAGCTTATCTGTCGCTTCAGCATAACAATGGGGTTGCCAGATCCAGGTTGGGGAAGATGTGGAGAGCTGGGGGAGGAGGCTGAGGAGGGCGGGGTTTAGGGAGGGGAAAAATGTCAGTGGGGTACAATGCCATAGAGTCCACCTTCCAGAATGGCCATTTTCTCCAGGAGAACTGATCACTGCCTCCTGGAGACCAGTTGTAGTAGTGGCAGTTGGCAGCTCTACATGACAAGTGGTATTAAGGTATTTTTAATCTCGTAGGGCAGCTATGAAGGCCCCCCAGTTTGCACTGGTGTTGTGGCCATGAGAAAGGGGGAGTTACCTTTGAAAAGAGAAATAGACTCGGGTCCATTTTTACTAGTAAGGCCCTTTCACACATCACCAGACTTGGTGCTGGCCATTGATTGTACACTTGGTAGTATGCTGTGAGTTACTCCTCAGATCCGTAATGAGCCAGTTTGATGCAGTAGTTAAGAGTGGCGGACTCTGATCTGGAGGATCGGGTTTGATTCCCCAGTCCTCCATGTGAAGCCAGCTGGGTGACCTTGGGTCAGTCACAAGTTCTCTCAGAGTTGTTCTCTCAAGAGACGTTCTTTCAAAGCTCTCTCAGCCCCACCTTCCTCACAGGGTGTCTGTTGTGGGGAAAGGAAGGGAAGGAGATTGTAAGCTGCTCTGAGAGTCCAAGTGAAGGGCGGGATATAAATCCAGTCTCCTCCACCACTCCTCCTTCTCCTTCTTGGCATATATTTTCAGTCATGTCTGTCACATTAGCATTTTACTTGACATACATAGCTAAGCATACACCTAAAAAAGAGCTGGATTCGAGTCCAGTAGCACCTTAGCGACCAACAAGATTTTGGGGGTGTATGCATTTGAGAGTCAAAATTCCCTTCATCAGAGCTTTGACTCTCAAAAGCTTATATCCCCCAAAATCTCCTTAGTCTCTAAGGTGCTACAAGACTTGAATCTAATTAACCAAAAAATGTAGTGTGTGAAATTGTGGGGTGTGGTGGGGATGCCTGAAAGCAGCACCATGTGACACCATGATGTCACTTCCAGTCACATACTCGGAAGTGACATCATAGTATTGTGGGACACTCTAGGAATTTCCCAAATCTCTATGCTTGACTATAAAGATTCGGGGGGGATCTCAGAGCATTCCGTGATGCCATGACATTATTTCCAGGTAAATGGCCGGAAGTGATGTGGTAGCATCTCCTGATGACAGTCCCCTCCCCATTTTTTCCCGCTGGTCCACCAATTTGCAGCCTGGGAGCTAAGGATGGGAGGTTGTCCACCATAGCAGCAACCTGGCAATGCTACCTTAAAAATTAGGCATCACTAGATGTTCTCGAGAATGATTTCTGTCTCTAAACTAGGCATTTTGTTTAGTGTTCTTGTAATTACTTTAATTTTTATTTCCATTTATTTGAGTGAGACATGCATTTCCAGCTGTACCATTAGTTGTTCCGTTGAACATGGGTGAAATTTTCAGCTGTTGCACCCTCATCCCAGAGGATTGTTTCGGTCCAAAATCAGAGGAAAAGATCTTGTTTTACAGGCTATTAAAAGTAAAAGCACAGGGTGTGGAAAGTGCCATCAAGTTTCACCCAACTTCTGGTGAGCCCCACAGAGTTTTTAAGGCAAGAGATGAGCAGAGGTGGTCTACGCCATTGCTTTCCTTGGCATAGGAATTCCTGGAATTCCTCGGTGGTCTCCCACCCAAATATTAACCATGGCCAACCCTGCTTAGCTTTTGAGATCTGATGAGATTGAGCATCCAGGTCACAGTTAAAACACATCCCCAAAACAAATATATAACAACAACAACAACAACAACCAAACAACAACAACCAAAATCTGTTATAACAGGATGGATCCAAACAAATTCCAAGTAGCCTTCCTCCATCCTAAAGAGACTTCTTCCAATGGAGGAGCCATGTAAGTTGGAGGAAAGTTCCTTACACTGAAGGATTCAAATCTGAGCTAAAAGGAAAGGGGAGGTATAAATATTTTGATACATAAATCACAAATAAATAAATGTTGCTCAGTGAGAGGTATGATCCACCTGTGTGTGTGTGTGTGTGTGTGTGAGAGAGAGAGAGAGAGAGAGAGAGAGAGAGAGAGAGAGAGATTTGGTGTGATTTTTATATTTTTTCTTTCTTTCAGGGAAAAAAAAACCTAAATGTGATCGCCCAACATGATTGCACAACAGATAATATGTCACTCACTCGTTATCCTTTGTGCTGCCCGGATTTCCTTAGGTGAACCACAGACCAAAGGAAAAGTAAGTTCTCTGAGTTCAACTACAGGCCAGTACTTATATGCAGAGATGCACAGATGAAAAGGGTACATTCAAATGATACATGGAGGATCACAAGGGGGGTCCACAACCTTGTTGAAGCTGTCAGCATTTCTTAGATCTCAAGAATACTGAATGGGCAACCGTCACAAAATGGCTGCCACCAATGGGCGTCGTGTGTGCAGCTAATGACAAAATGGCTGCCATGGCTTCTGAGGCCAATCATGAAACGTTGGGCGGTTTCAAGCCAAGAGCCGTCCCCTGATCGAGGTTCCAAGCCAAGAGTTGTCCCCTGATGGAGACAGCTATTTCTTGTTGATTATCTTTCCTGTGCTCTTCTGGAGGAAAAGTCAGGAGTGGCTCTTTGTTTTTGGAAAGAATGATATGGGCACGAGGAAACACATCTGTAGATACCACAGCATCACAGCATGGGCGGGGGGGGGGTCGCTGCTGTAGTGTGCACTATACCAAATGCCCAGTTATTAGGGTTGGTTCTAGGGTTTGAGTGGGGGATGGCCAGTCAATCCCCAGGGTTCCCCTGCCCTACCCATTCCCACACCCCCTTCCCTGTCTACCCATGTGCTCACCAACCACTCCGGTATCCGTCCCTTGCCTGACTGCTCCTTTTTGCTCCCACCTGCTTCCCAAGCTCCGAGCCACCTGCGTGCCTTTCTACTGATGGCGCCAAGAACTGTGTGAAGCTTGTAGTGATGCGGGGCAGTGTGTGTCAGCAGGAGCACAGGGGGAGTGGGGGCTCAAACGCGGGAAAGTGCAAAGGGGAAGGGCGCAAGGTCAGGTAGGAGAGAGCAGAGGGCAGTGGCTATGGGCCCAACGGAAGTCTGGAGCCTTGGCAGCTGCCTGGCTTCAGGATAGGCTGAATCCTGCCAGTTAGGGGTTACTTTGGGAAAGATCTTGCTGAGGTACTCAATTTACTCTTTTCATTAGGGCTAGAATTCTTGTGGACAGATAGGGCTGCCAAGTCCATCAGAAACACCGGCAGGGGAATGGGGGGGACATTCTGGGAGCCGGAAGCATTGTTGCACAACGGGCCTACATCACCCAGAAGTGATGTGGGCACATCATAGATGTCAGGGCAACACTCTGGTTTTTGGGCAAAACTCTATGGTAAAATCAGCCTCAAACCATAGAGTTTTGCCCCCGATGTCACTGACAAGCCTATGTCACTTCCGGGTGTACACTTTGTACATACGCTCTGGTTTTTGTGCAAAACTCTATAGTAAAATCGACTTCCAGTGTACGGCGACTCGTGACGAACACACCCCATTGAGCTCCGATGGGAGCGATTCGGATCAGGGTGGCAGGGAGGGGGATTGGCCAGTCCCAACCTCCCCACAAAGCTCTTGGAGGGAGCCACTCCCGAAGTTCCGGTTTAGGGAATTGAGCTCCTTTTTGCTCCGAAAGGTCCCATTGTCCCGAGGCCAGCAATGGCGCTCAGAGACGTTACCGGACCAGAGCGTACAAGGACTTAAAAGGATTAATCTACGTGGCAAGTAATCTAGCGATTAAAGAAACAGTGAGTTAAGTGTTTAAAAAAAGACATATACTAAGAGGGTGGAGGAACAAATATTGATATCGGGAAATGGCATAGTTTCATGGGGGGGGGACTCGCGGAGGAAGAACCCTACCCACCAGCGAAACTTCAGCATAAACAACAAGCATGCCAGGTGTAAATTACTAAAAACCACTCTTTTTAAAGCGGAATACTTCTGGACTAATTATCTACAGCATAGAAAAATCTTAGAACTGTTACGAACTCTTACCAAAATATAAACAATGTCTCAGCGAGGGGGGAAAATGGCGTCCAGAGGCAGAGGTTCTGCAGGAAATACCAGCACAGCATCACCAGTCACAAGACCAGAAAATACCAGTGAGTTAACCACGGGCAATTTCTGAAGCCATGCACCCTCTTCTGGATCAGCTGATGAATCTCAATCAGAAATTTGATATCTTACAGAAAGAGCTTAAGGAAACTACAGCCAAAACAGAGAACTCAGCTAAAAAGATCAAAAAGGTTGAAACCAATGGGGGGGGGATCCGCACAAGCGGAGATCCTAAGGAGCCTTGGCGAAAAGGCTCCAAACCAGGGGGCGCTTAGGGGAAGTGCCTCTTTACCGACCCGAAGGTCGGAAATTGAGGCTTGCCCCATGCCCCGAAGGCCCCACCGCGGCAGTGCCCCGTTAGGGGACTAGCAACGCCACCGGGACTTTGCAGAGAGATGAAGCGAATGAACGTACGAAAGCGAAAGTGAATGGCAACGAACTGTGAGTTCTCGATCGTAAGTGCAAAAATATACAAGCGCATCCCCCCCCCCATCGTACAAGCGCAAAAGTGGAGGGAGGAGGGTGGAATGCCCCCCCGATAAGACTGGAACTGTAAGCTGAATGGGGGGGAGCGAAAATTGAAAGAAGTAAAGTTACCTTTTGGGGATTTTGTCAAAGCGAAGACAAGGGATTATTTCCCAAGCAGTGCGGAACGGACTTTTTAAAAGTAAACAAACAGTCAAGATGTCGGGGGCCAAAAGAGACAAGGAGAAGGAAAAGCAAGTGAAGAAGCTAACGATCACTTCCGGTCCTAGTTCCCGCCTCTCTGGTACGGCTGTCAATCACCAAGAAAGTGAGATGCTTCGCCCTCTGCTGGATCAGATGCAGAAAATCAGCCAAACTTTAGTAAGCATGGAAAGTGTTCTCAGCAGTCAACAGATGCAGTTAACTGATACAGCCAAGAAAATGGAGGAGATTGCAAAGAAATGTCTGGTTTCAACAGAAGACACGCAGAAAATCAAGAAGAAGGTCAGGAAATTGGAAAGAAAGCAAGAAAACAAGTTATTGATGTTACAAATGGAAAAATCAAATTTGACTCTCCGATTTCAAGGGATTCAAGAAGCAGAAAAATAAGATCTCAGAAGTATATTAACGGAAGCGTTGGCACCACTGATGGGCAGTGAAACGGATAAATTAAGCAAAGAAGCAATCCTATTCTAACTTTACAAAGAAAAATAATCTGCCAGCTGAAGTGGTTCTCAAATTCACCAAACAACGTGTAAGAGATCAAATCCTCAAA
>NW_015172660.1:15843-15959 GCF_001447785.1 Gekko japonicus | reverse complement strand
AACTTGAGGGAGGGAGAGAAGAAACATTGAGTCACAGTTAGTTGGTACGTGCCCTTTTTGTTGCTGTGTCTGGTCCCAGGAGATGAGAGGTTCGAAGCATCAGCAGAAACTTTCGT
>NW_015172660.1:14173-15652 GCF_001447785.1 Gekko japonicus | reverse complement strand
TCAATAGTCACCATACATGAAGATGACGGGTCTGTAGACTATTGTTATGATTTAGCACTAATATGATATCTATCTTAAGGAATGTTAAGGAGGTTCCACTTCCTTGTATCTTGATGACTTCTTTGCTTATGACATTTCAAGAGCACTTTAGGATGGATCACTTTGTGGGGACGTTTGAGGGCCGAGTCCTGTCAACGACACTTTCCCTTCATCCTTTGTTCTGCTTCATGTATCTGTTGTGAATTGTGACTCTGCTGTGCCTCATTTAAAAAAAAAAATCACTGCACCTAATTACAAGCACATAACACACCTGAAGTTTTGATCCTGACTGAAAAATTTGTGGTGGGCTGTTGTGGTGGGGGCTGTGGGCTGACCATTCCTTTGGTCGGCTAATGGATATGAATAGTTGGCTGCTGTTTCCTCAGCGGGTCCTTGTTAAGGCTAATGTGGACTTCCAGGAGCCCTGGAGACAGGATAACGGTCTGATCAAGGCAGGGGTCATTTCGTAGAAAAAGAGGTGCACGAGCTCATTAGCATAACTTATTTGCATATGTCACACCCAGTGACATCACGGGAAGTGTGTCAGAAGGCAACACCCACCGCTCAGGCTCCACTGGACTGTTTTGGATTGCTAGCTATTGGGGGGGGGAGTGCAGATCTCACAGAGGAGGGAGAGCTTGTACCTGAATAAAACTTGGTCTTAAAGGTGCCACTGGACTGTTTTGGACCGGGGGGGGGGCTCTGCAACTTACCTGGCTGCTTCTTGCTTTGACTGAGGGCTGCTGGGAGCAGGGGGTGGGGCTTGTTGCCTGTGCCCGCCCCCTGGGCTCTTTACTGCCGGAGCTCCGCTCCTGTGCGCTCCTGCAGGAAATGACCCCTGGATCAAGGTATACTGGCAGATGTCTAGCAGATTATCTTGGCCTCTCATGAGGTGCCTGCTTGGGTGAGGGGAGGACTGCGGTTGCCTGGTGCCTACGGCTGCATTGCCTGCTCATGAACCTTGGGTTCCTGTAGCACTGGAGGGTCCCAGGACCCTTTGAGAAGTGTGTCTCCCGTGGATTCACAGATGTTAGGGAGGATGCAGGACCCGATGAGTGAATCCCCCACTGGGTCTTCTTCAACATCCTATAGCACGTATTGGGGTTTCCAGTACATCTGATGCCCTCTCTTCTGGTATCTGGGACTGGCTGTGAAAGTAATGGTAGTTCCCCCCCCCCTGCAGTCTCCAGTGATCACTGAATTCCCCTGCATGGCTGGAACAGAGGAATCCTGTGGCCAGTTTAGCCTCTGGGGATGTCCAAAAGAATGGTATATATGGGGTGTCCAGGAACAGTCTTGCGGAGTCCACAAAAGCCTGAAGTACCAGAGGTCATTTCGGGGGGGATCGCGGGGGATCGCAGTTCCCCTGGGTGAGGTGCGGGGGGCGGGGCACATGACGAAGCCCCGCCCCCTGCTTCCGGCCAACCCGCTTCCGGCCAT
>NW_015172660.1:7515-14133 GCF_001447785.1 Gekko japonicus | reverse complement strand
TACACCGCCGGGCCCCTCCCGGCGGCCAGGACCATTGGTGGCGGGGGGTGTGGCCTTATGACACACTTCTGGTGATGTCAGGGGGTGTGGCCTTATGACACACGTCCGGTGATGTCAGGGGGTGTGGCATATGCTAATGAGTTATGCTCAACAAGGGGGTGTGGCATATGCTAATGAGTTATGCTAATGAGTTCCCCTAGCTCTTTTTCTACGAAACGACCCCTGTGAAGTACTATGCTGTTGCAGCACTTTCTGCTGTAGTTCTGATCAAAACAAAAGGGCTCCAGTAATAAAATCTTATTTGTTTATTCTATTTATTTATTTAATTTATATCCCACTCTACCCCCACGGGCCCAGGGCGGCTTACCACATAAAACCATTAAATCATAAAAATGATAAAACGATAGACGGCAGCAACAGATGATGACAGAACCCCATGCCTCATGTCAGGCAGGAATTGTTACCCCAAGTAACTACACCCCAGTCTTGATGCGGGTGTAGTTGACTGGGGCATCGAGAAATCTGTCCTCAGAGCCCAGTTTAAAAACCAGCTACAGGAAAGGTTTTTGATACTGTCCATGGGGTTTTCTTGGCAAAGATAGGGGAAGTCGTGGAAGTAGTGACAGACTTCACGTTCCTGGGATCCCAGATCACCGCAGACTGTGACAGCAGCCATGAAATTAAAAGACGCCTGCTCCTTGGGAGGAAAGTGATGGCAAACCTAAACAGCATGATAAAAAGTAGAGACATCACCCTGCCAACAAAAGTCCGCATGGTCAAAGCAATGGTATTCCCAGTAGTCATGTATGGCTGCGAGAGTTGGACTATAAGGAAGGCCGAGCGCCGAAGAATAGATTCTTTTGAACTATGGTGCTGGAGAACTCTTGAGAGTCCCTTGGACTGCAAGAAGATCAAATCAGTCAATCCTAAAAGAAATCAACCCTGACTGTTCCCTGGAAGGCCAGATAATGAACCTGAAGCTCAAATACTTTGGCCACCAAATGAGACGGGAGCACTCACTGGAGAAGACCCTGATGCTGGGAAAGATTGAAGGTCAAAGAAGACGGGGACGGCAAAGGATGAGATGGTTAGACAGTGTCATCGATGCAACGAACATGAAGTTGAGCTAACTTCAGAGGACGGCGGAAGACAGGAAGGCCTGGCGTGATCTGGTCCATGGGGTCGCGAAGAGTCGGGCTCGACTGTGCGACTGAACAACAACAACAGGAAAAGTTCATGAATCACAGGTGTTTCTTTCTTCTTCCACTCAACTACTTTCCAGTAACCTGACAGAGAACATATATTAGTGTATCTTTTTATACTTTTCTGGTTCCTGGTTTTATTTATTTTTTGGGTTTTGATGTACATTTTAAATTCATTTTCTGTGCTGTTCCTATGACTGTTGTTTTCATTATCTGCTGACTCTGAAAGCCTTTCCTGTTTTATGCTTTTAAAATTTTATTGGTTTGTGTTTCAGTGGTTTTTGTTGTGAGCCGCTTTGGGACTTTTTTATGATGCAGAGAGAAGGATAACACTATGATGTCATCATGGGAACAAATGAAATGAACCGTTTGTTGGTTTTCTGGTTCATTTTTGTTATCCTGATGAATGGGACTATTCTTTTTTTCATTTGTTTTGAAACAAAGGCAGAGCTGCATTACAAAGATACCATGAATCTCTCACTCTATCACTGCCACTTCTCCACAAGAATAGTGGTGGGTATGTGATAAGTATTGGCACAAGGTTACCTCAAAACAGGCCCATAGCTATGGTGGAACTTTTGGAGGCTCTGCCTCCTTTCTTGAAGGCACAGCCCCACAAGAATTTCTCCTGTAAATGCTTTTTCTTTAATCTTTTTTTTTAATTCAAAGGCATGCTGTCCTTTAACCAGAGTGGGGTGCTGCAGCTGACTAATTCTTGTACTGAGCAAGGGGATTGGAGTAGGTGACCTCTAGGATCCCTTCTAATTCTGTGTCAAGAAACTGGTCTCCTATAAGAGAGTTTTTCTGCCTAAGTGTTCGCTTCCTTGACTAGCAAAGTCATCACCCCCACCTGCCGGCTTGTTCTCAGAACTGTTGCTTGAGCTGGCAGAAGTGATTAGCCGCTGAGAACTGTCATCTAAAGTGGTTGACAGCTTGCATTTTAGAGATCTATCCTGGTCACAGCTTTCTGTTGGCTGAATGGCTTTTCTTTCTGCACTGAGAACTTCGGCCCCACCAGGGGAAAAAATTGCCCCACAAGGCACAAAATCCTGGCCACGGGCCTTCCTCAAAACTGGACCTTGCCAGTTGAGTGGCTATGGAATTTCCTATCCACATTGCAGGCACACAAATTCTAGCAGACACAAAAAGCTGTCAAGCCGTGGTCCAATGCTTGTGGGAGTCAGTGTGTCTTTTTAGTTATTTTTTTGTTCACAAAAGAGCCACAATCTTCCTGGGATGGACCAGAAATGATGTTTGGTTGGAGACGGAGAACACATTGCTTGCCTGATACTCTGGAACTTGTAACTTCTCAAATATTCCACATGCTGATGAGTTGGTTCGGAGCGAGTTGTTGTTCACACCCAGCCTGTTTCATCAGCTTATCCTTTGAATTATCTTTCAGATCTCCAACAATCTACAGAAGGGCAGAAATCAACAAGGTACTACTGTTGTTTTAGGTGCATTGGAAGCTCTGGTCCCTTACCACCATTATAAGCATTATTTCTTTCCAGACGCAGGTTTTCAAGGTTTTCTTTAAAAGGGTTCAAGGCTACCTTTCTCCTGCCCATTTTGTTCTTTTGTATCAGCCAATCTGGTACAACACCCGCAGTATGCCTTAGGCAATATGGGCAGGCTCTCAAAACAAATACAGTCAATTAGCTCAGTGTTGCAAGTGGTTCTGCATTGTCAACAAGAAGCTGTTTACACGGACAGACACTGTAATTCAAAGAGCACATTCCTGGGAGGGAACCCCCATGGAACAAAATGGGACTTAACCTCTGAATAGATCTGTGTAGGATTGCTTCCAAAAGCTTGTACGTATTCCATTTACAGTCCTATGTGTATTGTTACGTATGGCAGTGCCCATGTTCATAGCGTAATGGCATGTTCGGAAAAATTCAGAAAGTAATCACTTTAGAAAGGGGCTGTGGTAGAGCACCTGCTTGGCATTGCATAAAGTCCCAGGTTCAATCCCCGGCATCTCCAGTTAAAAGATCTGGCAGTAAAAAAGGTCAAGGGTAAAGGTTCCCTTGCTCGAAAGCCAGTCGAATCCGACTCTAGGGTTGCGGTGCTCATCTCCGTTTCAAAGCCGAAGATCCAGCGCTGTCCGAAGATGTTTCCGTGGTCATGTGGCCGGCATGACTAAACACCAAGGCGCACGGAACGCTGTTACCTTCCCACCGAAGTGGTACCTATTTATCTACTTGCAATTTCTTGCTTTCGAACGGCTAGGTTGGCAGGAGCTGGAACTAGAGACGGGAGCTCACTCCGTCTTGCGCCACACTTGGATCTCGAACTGCTGAGCTACCAACCTTCCACAGCCTGCAGTTCAGCGTCTTAACCACTTGAGCCACACATCTGCCTGAGACCCTGGAGAGAGACTACCAGTCTGAGTAGACTTTGATGGACTGAGGTTCTGATTCGGTATAAGTCAGTTTTGTGTGTTCATGCGATTCCAGAATTGTCTAAAGTAGGTCATGCCGTCATCCCGGAGGCTATAAACCAGGGTCTAAATCATGAAAAAAGCTTTTGTAGGCTGATGCTTTCCACATCTGAAGGCCCTATACATATTTGTAAGTCATAAACAGGTGAAGCCTGTCGATGTAATGGAATTCCCAAAAAACTTTCCTCTGCTTTGTTCCTTGGTTCCCCTCGTGCGGAAAGTGCTAAAGCTGAGGAAGGACATGGGAAGGTTTTGAGCTGTGCAGATGCTGCCTTTCGGTGTGGTCTGTCGCCTTTTAACCAGTGTTATTTGTGCATTTTTGCCCTAACCTGTCTTCTGTCGCTATTTTCTGTTGAATTCATCACCTGTTAAGGCTTATGGTCTGATGGATGGGTGTAGTTTCTCTCTTTCATTTTACAGAGCAGTAATACCAAATAAAAAGCGAATTAGAAATGAGTTGCCATCAAGTCGCAACTGACTCAGGGTGACCCCAGGAAGTGGCTTTCAAGGCCAGTGGGAATCAAAGGTGGTTTGGCATTGTCTTCCTTTGCAGAGTCTTTCTTGGTGGCCTCCCATCCTACACCAATCCTGCTTAGCTTCCCCCCGCAAGGGGCTTTCAAGGCGAGTGGGAATCAAAGGTGGTTTGCCATGGCCTTCCTTTGCAGAGTCTTTCTTGGTGGTCTCCCATTCAATACCAACCCTTGCTTAGCTTGCCGAGAGGTCTGCATAAAGCACCGTCAAGTCACAGTCGATTTATGGTGGCCCCAGCATGGGGCTTTCAAGGCAATTGGGAAGCAGAGGTGGCGTGCCATTGCCTACCTCTGCAGCCTCCCTTGGTGGCCTCCCATCAAAGTACCCACCCCACTTAGCTTGTTAGTACAGAAGCACTAAAATAGTTCTTGTGTAGTTATGGTAATGCAAACATTTTTTTCATGTCATTCCCTGGAGCTTCTGGTCCATTGGGATGGCAAGCCCTATTTGGAAGGAGCCAGAGGACGGTGACAGAAAGGCTCACTAGCATTTCTGCAATGACGCTGAACTTCAACTGGTGTTACCTTCCACTAACGCTATTGCACGCCATGTGATTTCTAGAGAAATGTGTGGGTAATTGTCATGTCAGTGGAAAGGACTGCACCGAGCCCTGTGACCGTCCCTTCCATGGAAAGATGACTTTTGGTTGCCCGAGAGGATGGTGGCAGAAGTCGACAGAGACATGCGCCAATCTGGATGTCCAATCGCTTCTCCAGGTGAGTGCGATGCTGCTGATAAAGCCCTGTTACTTCCATACTTTCAGTTTTTCTGAGGAGTGTCCCGCTAGATAAACTAGAGCCAGTTTGGTGTGGCAGTTAGGAGCACGGACTCTAATCTGGGAGAACCGGGTTTGATTCCGTATTCCTCCACATGCAGCTGCTGGCGTGACCTTGGGTCAGTCACAAATCCTTTCAGAGCTGTTCTCTCAACAGCCATTCCCGAAAGAGCTCTCTCAGCCCCACCTACCTCACAGGGTGTCTGTTGTGGGAAGAGGAAAGGAAAGGGATTGTAGGCTGGTTTGAGACTCTTTTGGGTAGTGAAGGGCGGGGTATAAATCCAGTCTTCTCCTCCTCTTCCTTTTCCTCCGTGTCTCACCTTTACCTTCAGGGCTGTGGCCATGATGGAGCCAGTGGGCGCATCGCCCCACCTGGAGCATTGATTTGCCCCATCTCTGTATTTTTGGCATTTAAATCTGTGGCCCTTCCCTTTAAAGAACAGTGGTTTCTTTGTCAGAATAGAAACCGTTCTGGTTCAAGTAACCCCTGCTGCCAACCGCTTCCCGAATCAGTTCAGCCGACCTACCAAGGTCCTTCCAGTGTAGCGTTTTCCCCAAGATGGCTACCACAACAGTCCCTCCTGTTAGCTTCTGTTGGTTGTGGTGGGATGCTTTAAGTTGGAGGAGTACTTTTTTTAAGGGCATGCATTTGTTAGAAGAGGGAAGGAAACGTCTGGATTTTTTTTAAAAAAAGAACTATTCTTTTTCAAATTGTATATTTTTCTAGCCGTAACGCATCAGAGATGCTAAAAAGAATATAAGAACATAAGAGATGCCAATGTTGGATCAGGCCAAAGGTCCATCCAGTCCAACACTCTGTGTCACACAGTGGCCAGAAATACCAGGTGCCATCAGCAGGTCCACCAGTGGGGCCAGGACATTAGAAGCCCTCCCACTGTTGCCCTCCCACTGTTGCCCCCCCCCAAGCACCAAGAAGACAGAGCATCACTTGCCCCAGAGCCCCTATCTATACCTTGTGGCTAATAGCCACTGATGGACCTCTGCTCCATAGGCTTATCTAATTCCCTTTTGAAGCCGTCCATGCTTGTAGCCGCCACCACTTCCTGTGGCAGTGAATTCCATGTGTTAATCACTCTTTGGGTGAAGAAGTACTTCCTTTTATCCGCTCTAACCCGACCGCTCAGCAATTTCATGGAGTGCCCACGAGTTCTTGTATTGTGAGAAAGGGAGAAAAGTACCTCTTTCTTTACCTGCTCTTTCCCATGCATAATCTTATCCCAGCATAGCATTGGCCTTCTTTATTGCAGTCACACACTGTCTTGACATATAGACTCTGAAGCCTGGCCCGAGGCTTCTGGGAGTTTCTGTTGGATGAGCACTGGGCTGTGGCTCAGTGGCAAAGTCTCCGCTTTGCATGCAGAAGGTCTCAGGTTCAATCCCCGGCATCTCCAGTTAGAGTCTCCAGACTCTATTCTGGGAGCACCATGTTTGATTCCCCACTCGTCCACATCCAGCCAGCTGGGTGACCTTGGGTCAGTCACAGTTCTCTTAGAGCTGTTATCTCAAGAGCAGTCCTCGAAAGAGCTCTCTCAGCCTCAACTGCCTCACAAGGTATCTGTTGGGGAGAGAGGAAGGGAAGGAGATTGTAAGGCGCTCTGAGACTCTGAGTGAAGGGGGGGGTATAAATCCAATCTCCTCCTCCTCCT
>NW_015172660.1:6861-6967 GCF_001447785.1 Gekko japonicus | reverse complement strand
CTATTGGCCTCTTGGCCAGGCCCTAGCCCTTTCATTGGACCTGGCTAGGATCCTATTTGCCCATTGTCTTTAGGTCTGAAGCTTTAGGTATTTGTGCCTGGACAAG
>NW_015172660.1:1341-5331 GCF_001447785.1 Gekko japonicus | reverse complement strand
GGGGTGGGGAGAGGCAGGGAGGAAGCAACTTACCCTCCCTCTTCTCCTGCCTCCTCCTGGCTGAATGAGGGCCAGAAGCGGGGCGGCCAGAAGCAGGGGGCAGAGCTTCGTCATGTGCCCCGCCCCCCGTACCTCACTCGGGGGAACTGCGATCCCCCGCAATCACCCCCGAAATGACCTCTGGACACACGACACAGGTCTGTAGAAAGCTGTCTGAAGCTGTTTGGCTTCAAGCGTATTTGTAAAGACGATTACATAGTCATTCACATGAGCTACCACATTCAGGAATTTTGTTATGCCAACTTCGCACTTCCCTTATCGTCCCGGGCTCTCTGCCAAGTGACTTCATCTGCTTAGGAAGTCACCAGATGCTAACTCGTGCAATCAGCACACACACATACTTGGGTTCCCAGTTTCCCGCCAGGAGAAGTGCTTTCTGGGTTTGCCACAGATAAGCACTGTTCCTTCACAAAGCAGCCATTTTTATCCAGGGCAAGTGATCTCTGTAGTCTGGAGATCCGTTGTAATTCCGGGAGATTCCCAGATCCCACCTGGAGGTTGGCAACCCTACTCGCTCCAGCTCTGTCGCCTGGAGAGGAACTGCAATTCTGGGAAACCCCCAGATCCTACCTGGAGGCTGGCAACCCAAATGTTGTGTTTGTTTTCAGTTATGTTTTTCCTTTGGCGAGTTCAGCTGCAAGGATTACTTTCTCAAGGAGGCGATTCTACCTTTTTTTTGGGGGGGGGGGGATGGAGAAACCCCTGGCAGTGCCACCAGGTGGACTATGGGACTACCCTGTGGCCATTGCCTTGGCAACCACACTTGCCTGGGATCTCTTTGCCTGGCAGGCTGCCAGAACTGCATTCAAGGGGCAAGAGGGGGTGGGAGAGGACGGGAGAGGGACTTTATAGGCTTGCCATTCTTGGCGCATTCCTGGAGATTTGGGCGGTGGGGCCTAGGGAGGAGGGAGTTCAAGGAAGGCCTGCGGCTCAGCGGAAGGCGGCCCCAGGTCCAGTCCTTGGTATCTCACAATACAAGAACTCGTGGGCACTCCATGAAATTGCTGAGCGGTCGGGTTAGAACGGATCGAAGGAAGTCCTTCTTCACCCAAAGAGTGATTAACACGTGGAATTCACTGCCACAGGAAGTGGTGGCGGCTACAAGCATGGACGGCTTCAAAAGGGGATTAGATAAGCATATGGAGCAGAGGTCCATCAGTGGCTATAAGCCACAAGGTATAGATAGGGACTCTGGGGCAAGTGATGCTCTGTCATCTTGGTGCTGGGGGGGGGTCAACAGTGGGAGGGCTGCTAATGTCCTGGCCCCACTGGTGGACCTCCTGATGGCACTGGTATTTCTGGCCACTGTGATACAGAGTGTTGGACTGGATGGCCCATTGGCCTGATCCAACATTGGCGTCTCTTATGTTCTTATGTTCATCTCCAATTAGAAGGACCAGCTGCTGCCAGTCTGAGTCGACCGTACTGGCCTTAGTGGACACATGGGCTTAATAGAAAATAAGATACGCCAGGTTGGATCAGGCCAATGCAGGCCCGTAGCCACAGGGGGCATTTGTGGGCAATGCCCCCCCCCCGGATGAGTGCTGCCTCCCTCATTTCCCCCCCAAAATCTGGAAAAATTCCAAAAACCCAATTAAAAATAAAGAAATTTAAGATTCATGTGGGTGCTCCAGACCAATGCTCCCTCTAAGCTGTGGAGTCTTGTAAGCAAAAATTCTACTTTGGGAGCTACCGGCATTAAAGTGAGCCAGCGATTTGGCTGCTGCATCAATTAGTTTGCTCTGGAGCCATCCCTTCCTGAGCTAAAACAGAAATCTGTGAGCTGGAGACCAGTGTTCCCTCTAAGCTGAGTAAGTGTGAGCTAGCTCACAGTTTTTTCACCTCCAGCTCACACATTTTTGTCTTAGCTCAGAAAGGGATGGCTCCAGAGCAAACTAATTGATGCAGCAGCCAAATCGCTTGCTCACAACTTTAATGCTAGTAGCTCACAAAGCAGAATTTTTGCTCACAAGACTCCACAGCTTAGAGGGAACATTGCTGGAGACTAGAAAACTGTGACCTAGCTCACGCTAACTCAGCTTAGAGGGACCACTGCTCCAGGCTAACCCCAAGCACATTCAGGGAAGCTTCAGTCTCTCTTTTTCTTTTCTTTTTTTCCCAGGCCAAAAAATAAATAGGTTTTTAAAAAATGCAATAAAATAAATTAAAATGGCAAAAAATAAAATAAAATGGCAAAATGCAAAAGAGAGAGAGAGTCAGAGATTCCCACCCTTCCCTGGCATACAAAGAAAAGCAGCCCAGAATTGAGTCTTTCCAATGAAGAGGACTGGAGGAGGACTAGAGGTCGCAGCAGAGCTGGAACTGCTTCATCTGCTGCTGCAAGAGGAGCAGCAGGTGTAGCCAGGGTGCCCCCCCCATTTCCCAACACCCCACCAACCAAATTTTTCTTGCTACGCCCCTCGGCCACTGACCCATCCAGTCCAACACTCTGTGTCACACAGTGGCCAAAACCCAGGTGCCATCAGGAGGTCCACCAATGGAACCAGAACTCCAGAATACCTCCCACTGTTGACTCTCAAGCACCAAGAATACAGAGCATCAGTGCCCAGAAACAGAGTTCCATCTATACCTTATGGCTAATAGCCACTAATGAGCTGCGGTGGCTCAAGTGGTTAAGATGCTGAACTGCAGGCTGTCGAAGGTCAGTAGTTCAGCAGTTTGAGACCCGAGTGTGCCGAGTGAGCTCCCGTCTCTAGTTCCAGCTCCTGCCAACCTAGCAGTTTGAAAGCAAGAAATTGCAAGTAGATAAATAGGTACCACTTTGGTGGGAAGGTAACAGCATTCTGGGCGCCTTGGTGTTTAGTCATGCTGGCCACATGACCACGGAAAACGTCTTCGGACAGCGCTGGCTCTTTGGCTTTGAAACGGAGATGAGCACTGCAACCCTAGAGTCGGACTCGGCTGTCTTTCGAGCAAGGGAACCTTTACCTTTACCTTTAAGAGCCACTCATGGTCCTCTGCTCCAGATGTTTATCCAACCCCCTCTGGAAGCTGTCCATGCTTGAAACCGCCGCCACCACTTCCTGCGACAGTGAATTCCACCGGTTAATTACTCCTTGTGTGAAGAAGTAGTTCCTTTCATCTGTTCTAAACCTACTGCTGAGATTGATTCAGTGTAAGGCAGCTCCCTTTGTTCATCCTTTGGGAGGACCTGTGGCTTTGTGGTTGAGCATCTGCTTGGCATGCAGAAGGTCCCACATTCAATCCCCAGCAGCTTCAGTTGAAAGGATCAGGTAGCGGATGACGTGGGAATCCTCTTCCTGAAAACCCGGAGAACTGCTGCCAGGAGGCAATACCGACCGTGATGGATCAGTGGTCTGACTCGTATAAGGCAGCTTCATACCAGTTGATGGAGCTCAGAAGGGAAGTGACTCCATAGAGTCTACCCACCAAAGCTTCCTCCAGGGCAAGGGGATCTCTGTGGTCTGGAGCCCAGTTGTAGTTCCTGGAGAACTCCAGGTGCCACCTGGAGGATGGGGCTTCTCTCTCCATGTCCCTGTCGCAATGGGTAACAGACGTTAGCCGCCAGGTAAGCAGATGGGGAGGAAGGGAGACTGAAGAGGGAGGAGTGCCTCTCCAGCTTGAGGTACCGTTTGAGCTGGAGAAGAACTCTCAAGTCGGAAGTCGGGCAGAAGATATAGGACAACTAAAGCAAGGACAAATAGATTAAAAAATAGTTTTTATTCGAGAGCTATTACTGCCTTAAATGCTGTATGAAATTGGAATTTGGGTGACATTGGTGGTTTTATTTAAGTTGTTATGTGAACCTTAAGGGAGTTATGGGACAGTAGTGAATGGTGTGTGAGTGTATATGAATATTGTTGTAGATCACCGAAATGATTGCATCTTTAATTTCGTTGTACTATGTACAATGACAATAAAGTATATTATTATTATTATTATTATTAT
>NW_015172660.1:0-1131 GCF_001447785.1 Gekko japonicus | reverse complement strand
ATTATTATTATTATTATTATTATTATTAGTAGTAGTAGTAGTAGTAGTAGTAGTAGTAGTAGTAGTAGTGGTAGTAGTACAGGACCAAGCATGTCTCAGCCCCATAGCCAGGATTTTTTCCCCCAAGGGGAGCCCCAGGGGTGCTAATCAAATCAAATTAAAAACTAAATTCAAAGTCCATATTGCTTGGCTCCCCTGACAATGCCCCTGCCCCATAGATCCTGCTCCTAATTTTGCAATAAATTATAAGCACCTTACTGTCTCAGATCACCAAGCTGCTTTAAGAGTCATGTGCAAACAGGGCCGGAAATGTGTCTGAGGGAAAGGAAATGCGAGTCCCTTCCCTCTCCTCCGAAGGGCTGCTGGGAAACGTAGTTGCCTCTTGAAATGAGGTGGTGTCCAATGTTAGGCGAAGGCAGCGAGGGATGCCCAGTGGTGGCAGGTGGGCTGGGGGCTGGATCTAGAGGGAGGTGGTGGCAGCGGCTTCTCTCGGCTGGTTGCTGAGGTGCGGGCCGGCTGGAGCAGGTTTGACAGTGGGCGATCTGCTCTGCAGATCAAGGAGATGGTTAGGCGGGCCAGTGTGGTGGTGGTTTGGTGTGGGCTGGCACAGCTACCACACTCAAAAAAAATCAGAGTTAAAGGGGAAGATTGGGGTGGGGAGTGCTGGAAATTTGATAAGGGCGCCTCCTGCTGCACCCCCCCCCCGGCTATGGCCCTGGTAGGTCTTGTAAGCCTACAGACGATGAAATTCAGGAGGTTGCAGTAAAGCAGGGCTCCCCAGCCATTTGAGCCTTTGGAATCCTGCCACAGAGTGGTCGGCATAAAAACAGAATGGCTGCCACGGGAGGCAGAGCCAACCCCAAAATGTCAGCCTAGGCAGAAGCTGTCACTCAAACCTCCAAGGGCCAATCAGATGCCTCGCTGGGCAAAAACTTCACCTCGCCCGGCCCACTTTCTAAAAACGCTTGGAGGGCACCAGGAAAGGTATTGGCAGGTGCCACGGTGCCCTTGGCGCCACATTGGGGACCCTGTGGCTGTAAGGTTTCATCACTACCTTGAGCTCACTGGAGAAAGCGTGGAGTACAAACGCGGCACTCCAACTTGTCAAGTCAAGTTTATTAATACGGTCAA
>NW_015172659.1:115488-133110 GCF_001447785.1 Gekko japonicus | reverse complement strand
ACGCAGAGGCAAGCAGTGGCAAACCACCTATTGTCCGTCGCTTGCCTTGAAAACCCTATGGGGTCGCCATGAGTCGGCTGCAGCTGCATGGCCCTTTCACACGCCCAAGCGGTCAGCCTGTTTATTTCTGCCATTCCTATGGTCCCAGAGGCAATGCGTGGAAGCACAGCTGAATCTTAAGATATCAGACGTTTGGAGTCAAGTTTGGTGTTTGAGCTTCCTGGATTCAGAAGGCGCATATCCTCAGATCTGGGGCTAACAGCAGCAGTGTTTGTCTACAGACAGGGCTTTTTTTTGTAGAAAAAGCCCAGCAGGAACTCATAAGCATAACAGGCCACGCCCAACAACAGAAACTCATTAGCATAGTAGACCACACCCTGACAGCACAGCACATTAGCATATTAGGCCACGCCCCCATGTCACCAGAAGTGTTGTCATCCAGCCACACCCACCTTTGCCTCTTATTCTGTTTACCTTGTTTGTTGTCAAAACCCAGGGCCTTTTTTTGTAGCAGGAACTCCTTTGCATGTTAGACCACACACTATGAATGTAGCCAATCCTAAATAGTTTCTGCTGTTGGGTGTGCCCTATTATGCTAATGAGTTCCTGCTGGGCGTGGCCAACTCAGGAGCCAGCCAGAACTCCGTTTCTGTGCGTTCCTCCCCAAAAATAGTAAGCTGCAAGTAGTTTTGTTTGTCAGGTTTGACAGGTAGTTTTGAGACCCATAGAGCACTGAGGCCCACAAACCAACATCTCTTGGTGGTCCCCGGCCCCAGGGACGTCCAACTAGCCTCAACCAGGGCCAGGGCTTTTTCGGAGGAATAAGTGGAATGACCTGGTGGAATGAGCTCCCGTATGAGATCAGGGCCCTGCAGGACTTATTGCAGTTCTTCAGGGCCTGCAAGACGGAGCTCTTCCACTGGGCTTTTGGTTGAGGTGGTGGACGTCTCCTCCAATCTCCCACCAGTAGCCTGAATCTGAATAGACATTGGGGCACCCACCATTGTATTTTAAACAATCTGCATCGACATCTGATCGGTTTGTCTTCACATGGTATTTTATGGTTTTATCCTGTTTAAACTGTCATTTTAATATCGTTTTAATGGTATTATACAAATTGATGTAAAATAGATATAAATCAAATAAATACCCCCCCCCCAATTCTTGGACATGGAGAGTCGAGAAAGATGGAAGGCCTTGGCGAACCTTTGCTCTGTAGAGCTGTTTGGCTGAGGGTATTGTAGAGGGGGAAGCAATGTGTTGTGCCCAACTCCTCTGCTCCCTCCCCTGCGCCTCTCACAGAACACTGAAAGGGGTGGGTGGAGAACGAATGTTGATATATAGATTAGGAGGCTGACACTCATTCCAACAATTCTACCCCCTGCCAATCATCCCTGAATGCAACTTTCAATTTCAGCTAACACAAGCAGAGTCGGTTCTAAAATGCTTTCGCAAGGAATTATGCTGTGATTGAGATTACTATTGCATGCAATTACTATTGCATTATGCATACTATTGCAGGCGGCTGGAAAGAATCAGGTTGTCATTGTGGGTGCTTCCATGCTGGGCCTAGGATTGCCAAGTGTTAATAGAGCCACCAGCGGGGGACTCCTGGCTGGTGGCTGGAGCGCGCGCATGCGCGTGCCGCATCCACGTCACTCGGAAGTGATGCGACCACGCTGGGCATGCTGGGGGCGGGGCCATGGCCATACAAGGGAAAACCATACCGGGTGACGTGCACGTCGGGGTGGAGTTCCCCCCGGGGCCCGATCCGCCGGCGGCGGGGAACGGATCTCTGGGGCAGGGGTTTCCCCGCCCCCCGGGGCGGACTTGGCAAGCCTAGCTGGGCCCTCCTGAAGTGTTTCTCGTTTGCAGTCGGGGGGGGGGGCAGCATGTTGGTCACTGTAGCCACACAGAGCACTTTAACAGTGGGCTGGTTTTGCCCTTGTCGTCCTGTGATGCCAGAGCCCGCAGAAAACATGGGAGCTGAATGTGGAATCCGCTGCCAGAGGATGTAGGGATGGCCACAGGAATAATAGCTTTGAAAGCCACATTCGGAGGCACTAAGCCTCTGAATCCCAGAGCCAGGAGGCAACATCATGGGAAGGCCTCGGCCTCTCTGCCCTGTCGTTGGCCCTCCAGAGGAACTGGTTGGCCCCTGTGTGAGACAGGATGCTGGACTAGATGGACCCTCACTGGTCTGATCCAGCAGGGCTCTTCTGGGGTTATTATCAGGGGAAGGCCTCAGCCTCTGTGCCCTGTTGTGGGCCCTCCAGAGGAACCGGTTGGCCCCTGTGTGAGACGGGATCCTGGACTAGAAGGACCACTGGTCTGATCCAGCAGGGCTCCTCTGATGTTCTTATCAGGGGAAGGCCTCGGCCTCTGTGCCTTGTTGTTGGCCCACTAGAGGAACGGGTTGGCCCCTGTGTGAGACAGGATGGTGGACTTGATGGACCCCTGCTCTGATCCAGCAGGGCTCTTCTGATGCTCTTATCAGGGGGAGGCCTTGACCTCTCTGCCCTGTTGTTGGCCCTCCAGAGGAACTGGTTGGCCCCTATGTGAGACAGGATGTTGGACTAGATAGACCACTGGTCTGATCCAACAAAGCTGTTCTGATGTTCCTATCAAGGGAAGGCCTCGGCCTCTATGCCCTGTTGTTGGCCCTCCAGAGGAACTGGTTGGCCCCTATGTGAGACAGGATGTTGGACTAGATAGACCACTGGTCTGATCCAACAAAGCTGTTCTGATGTTCCTATCAAGGGAAGGCCTCGGCCTCTATGCCCTGTTGTTGGCCCTCCAGAGGAACTGGTTGGCCCCTGTGTGAGACAGGATGCTGGACTAGATGGACCCTCACTGGTCTGATCCAGCAGGGCTCTTCTTATGTTCTTACAAAGCAGCACATTAGTGGTCTCTGGTACAGTGCAGGGGGTTGGGAATAACCTTACAATGGAGTGAAATCCCTGATACAGCTGCCAACTTCCAGGCAGCACCTGGGTATCTCCTGCTTTTACAATTGGTCTCCAGATGACCAAGTTCAGTCCCCCTGGGAAAAATGGCTGCTTCGGAGGGTGGACTCTGTGGCATTAGACCCTGCAGAGGTCCCTCCCCTCCCCAGGCTCCACCTGCAAAATCTCCATGTATTTCCCAACCCAGAGGTGGCAACCCTGGATGACTGCCCTAGATATGCCTAGCAGATGAGCCAGCTCCGCCCTTAAGTGGTCTGAGGCTCATGTGTCTGCTCGGGCAGGGATGCCAGTGAGACTGAGCAGAGAAGGCTTTTATCTCCGGCATGCACCAACTGCTAAATAGTAGGCAGAATTCTTGGAATTTTTGATCTAGGGATGGAGAGTGGTAGAAAGAATACTTGTTCAGAATTTTGCTGCGGCAGAACCTGGGAGCTGCATCCTGCTAGAAGCCCAGCTGGATCAGAGGAAGACAAGGCGTGGGCAAGGCTTTCAATCAGACCCAGAATTAAATAATAAGGATGCATTCACACGTTCACTTTGGGGTATAGCCAGGGGTCATTTCATAGAAAAAGAGGTGCAGGCTCTCATTAGCATAACTCATTAGCATAACTTATTTGCATATGCCACACCCCCTGACGTCACGGGAAGTGTGTCAGAAGGCAACACCCACCGCTCAGGCTCCACTGGACAGTTTTGGATTGCTAGCTATTTGGGGGGGGGGGAACGTGCAGATCTGCCCTCGCAGAGGAGGGAGACCTTATACCTGAATAAAACTTGGTCTTAAAGGTGCCACTGGACTGTTTTGGATTGCTATGGGGGGGAACTCTGCAACTTACCTGGCTGCTTCTTGCTCTGACGGAGGGCTGCTGGGAGCAGGGGGTGGGGCTTGTTGCATGTGCCCGCCCCCTGGGCTCTTTACTGCCGGAGCTCCGCTCCTGTGCGCTCCTGCAGGAAATGACCCCTGAGTATAGCCATCTCCCGCCTCCCACAGGCATGTATTTGATTACTATTGCTTGTCATGCATAGAAGTATGCGTCTGTTTTTTTGCAAGTAAATGTGGAAATACATCTTAATACTTAGGATGACACAATTAAAAATATGTAGAAACCAAGGCAGGCAGCTAGGACTCGGAGCCTGCTATTGGGCTCATTGGGTGTCTTGGACATCCCAAAAGCAAGCTAGATAGGCAAGTAGGAGGAAATGCACAGTGATGGTCAGCTAGACCTGAGGGCAACGGAATTCCCACGAACTTGTGCCAGACCCAGTAGGGAATTTCGACTCTCAGTCCTTTGCCTGCCAGAAAGGTTTGCGTGTGCAAGGTATTGGTAGATGGCAAAACAAATAGTGACATCTTGTGGACAGAGTGTGCAACTCCTCAACAAAGCCAAAATCCATTCCTCTTGACTTGCTTTTTACTGAATAAGCAGCCAGTTTTTCAACTCTGTGAATTCCATCAGATATTCAGAGCGAAAAAACGAAATAGATTGTTTCATGGACAACAGCAGAGGTGGCTTTGGGGGATGAGCAAAGGGATGTATAGAAGATAGTACCTCTCAGCAAGGAATTGTCACTTTTTGGTTCCACAGGTTCAGGAATCTTTGTCGTAGCACTCCGCTGGGAAGTGGAGAGGGAGGCGAAATTACTGTCATATTCGAGATTCAGTGTCCATGTCAAATGGTAGTGTAAAATGGAATTTATTACATAGTGTCTCCCTGTACTGCCAGTTAAAGTGATTTTTAAATTAAGATTGTAAGCCTAGATTACCTGTGTTTATGGCAACTGGGCAACGATCAGGTGGGGAAAAGACAGTGGAATGTATAACCTTGTCAGTTGAGCTAGTGAAGTGTTTCTTAACATTCCGCAATAAAAGGCAACACTGCTTAATGAGCGTGGAGTTTATAGACAATGGAGCAAATTTTAATCATTAACTTTTTATTAAGATTTCTGGTAATTCGTTACAACAACAAAATAGCATTAACTTCCAATATTTCAAAGTACAATGGGTATTATTTCCAAGGGAGGTATCAGTGTAACCATCAAAAACTATAGAGCAGTGAGTCTTAATATTGTCTAATAAAGAATTATCTTAAGGATTGTCTTACGGTAAAAATATATGTTTCAACTGTAAACTCAGTGGTAAACAACCAGTGTTATGTATGTATTGGTAATATGAGGAACATGTTATCTAACTGAATAGAATGGAGCAAATTTTGATGGGCCAAGTCCTCGTGTGGCTTGCTTTTATGGCAAAATGAAGGTGGTGGTGGTGGGGGATCAGGATTTCAGTGTTGATTCAGGAGTCAGTCAGTCATTTCAGGGGTATTTGGGGAACTGGATACTGTTCTCAAAACTGAGATTTTAAATTTTAGAACTGAAACATTATTTGAAATTCTGGGAGGTGTGAGGGCCTTTTGAAAGACAGCTTTTTAAAATGTTCTGCTCCAATAGTCCCAGTTTCTCATTTGTCTTGTATAGGGTTGTCAACCTCCAGGTGAAGCCTGGAGATTGTAACAGATCTCCAGACAACTGAGATCTGTTCTCCTGGAGAACATGACTGCTTCAGAGGCCCCTCCCCAGGCTCCATCCCTAAATCTCCAGGAATTCCCTTACCCAGAGCTGGCAAAGCTAGTCTTGGGGTTGCTCACAAACATGCTGTTCTCAAATGTTCAAGTGCATCTCTGTGGACCTAGAAGCAGGGCTATTTTTGGGCAGGAACGCACAGGAACGGAGTTCCGGCTGGCTCCCGAGTTGGCCACGCCCAGCAGGAACTCATTAGCATAATAGGCCACACCCAACAGCAGAAACTCATTAGGATTGGCTACATTAGGGGTGTGTGGCCTAACATGCAAAGGAGTTCCTGCTACAAAAAAAGCCCTGGGTTTTGACAACAAACAAGGTAAAGAGAATAAGAAGCAAAAGGTGGGTGTGGCTGGATGACCACACTTCTGGTAACATGGGGGTGTGGCCTAATATGCCAATGAGCTGTGCTATCAGGGGTGTGGCCTAATATGCTAATGAGTTCCTGTTGGGCTTTTTCTACAAAAAAAAGCCCTGCCTAGAAGCATTTTGAAACACACAGCTGAGTATATGATGGCTTTAATAAGAGCTCGGAGAGAGCACCATGAAGTCTACCCGGGAGAGGGGAGGTGTCATGCTACCTGCTTGTTTTGTGATCGGGGTTGCTGCACAGACCAAAACTTCCGTGTGGATCCTAAAACTTCCCCAAGGAGGGCCAACTATTTTTGTTTCCTCCGGTTTAAACTTAAAAACGCTCTTATCTCCAAGAGTGTCACCCTATTGGCCAAGCCATTCTTCTCAATCACGAAAACTTTGCTTTAATTATTGTAAATGTATATATTCCTCCCTCTTCCGATAAAGGTGTTACACACACACACTGGAGCCACTTAACCACTTTCTTAGAAGGTATAGAACACCAGTACCCATTGACTGAAATAATCATTGCAGGTGATTTTAATGCCAGAGTTGGCAATGGTATGTCTCTACTTCTCAAAACTCTGGATCTCGACCAGGCCTCTCCTTCCACGTGGATCCTAATCATTAACTAGCCCTAGTTAAAGACTTGCAGTACGAAGTTGTCGTGGTGGTGAATGTTTTGTGTGCTCAGCTTGTCTAGAACGGATTCATTCTAGACCGTTCTCATTTGAGGCGGCCACCGGAAGATCGGATCGCTTCTGTCTCACGTTTCACCTTTTTTTTCTTTCTCTCCCCGCAGCAGCCAACAGAGCAGTCAGCAAAGCAGCCACGATGATGACACGTCCCGATTCTTGAGCCCCCGAATGCGTGACGACAGGTAGGAGCGACAGCATCAGATCCCAGGAGGGGAGGAGATGGAGCTTAGGGGGAGAGTGAGAGAGAGCACACAGGCCTTACACCCAAAGAACCTCTGTAGCTGTGTTTGTTGGTGTTGCCAGTTTGGCATAGTGGTTAGGAGCACGGACTCCAGTCTGGGAGAACCGGGGCTGATTCCCCTCCTCCACATGCAGCTGCTGGTGTGACCCTGGGTCAGTTACAAGTTCTTTCAGAGCTGTTCTCTCAGGAGCAGTTCTCTGACGAGCTCTCTCAGCCCCACCTACCTCACAGGGTGTCTGTTGTGGGGAGGGGAAAGGAAAGGGATGGTAAGCCACTCTGAGACGCCTTTGGGTAGTGAAGGGCGGGGGATAAATCCAATCTCCTCCTCCTCCTTCTCTCCTCCTCCTCCTCCGCCATAGGTGTGCCCAGTGAGATTACCCTTCTCATGCTAATTTTGCAATTCCCCTTTTATTGGATATGAGGAAAAGGGTGGGGGTGGGGGTTACCAACTTCAGGTTGGGTCTTGGATTTCTCCCAGAATCTCCAGACTAGGAATGTATATTCTCCTGCCCAGGGGTCATTTCGTAGAAAAAGAGGTGCAGGAGCTCATTAGCAGAACTCATTAGCAGAACTCATTTGCATATGCCACACCCCCTGACATCACCGGAAGTGTGTCAGAAGGCAACACCCACCGCTCGGGCTCCACTGGACTGTTTTGGATTGCTAGCGATTGGGGGGGGGGGAACGTGCAGCTCTGTCCTCACAGAGGAGGGAGGGCTTGTACCTGAATAAAACTTGGTCTTAAAGGTGCCACTGGACTGTTGTGGGGGTGTGGGGGCGGGGGGGGAGCTCTGCAGCTTACCTGGCTCTGACTGAGGGCTGCTGGGAACAAGGGGTGTGGCTTGTTGCATGTGCCCGCCCCCTGGGCTCTTTACTGCCGGAGCTCCGCTCCTGTGCGCCCCCGCAGGAAATGACCCCTGCTCCTGCCCCAAATGGCAGCTGCAGATGATGAATTTTATGGCATCCCATTCCTGTGAAGTTCCCTCCCCTTGGCCCCCGGAGATCTCCTGCTATTACAAGATCAGTTCCCTGGAGAAAGTGGCTATTTTGGAGGGGGGGCTGTATGGCAGTATAGCCTACTGATGCCCCTCCCCTCCCCAAACTCTGCCCTGCCAGCATGCGGCCTCCAAATGTCCAGAAACTTCCCAAGCCAGTGGTGGAAAGCCTGGTGAGTTAGCTGCTGTAAGCCTAATACCTCCTTGAATGCATGGCACTCATAGTGCAATTCTTTGACTATGGGTAATAAAATCCTTCTGTTGTTTACTTTATGTCGGCTTCTGTTTTCAAATCTCATCCCTATTTTTTTCCTGCTAGGAAAACCAAGATATACTCAGCTGTGTTAGTTTTTGGCACCGTCTCTAAGTGTTTGACTAGAATTAAAGCATTTATACCTTCGTATCTCATAAACTATCTCATAGGCTGTGGAAGGTCAGTAGTTCAGCAGTTCGAGTCCCGGGTGTGCCGCATGACGGAGTGAGCTCCCGTCTCTAGTTCCAGCTCCTGCCAAACTAGCCGTTCAAAAGCAAGAAATTGCAAGTAGATAAATAGGTACCACTTTGGTGGGAAGGTAACAGCGTTCCGTGCGCCTTGGTGTTTAGTCATGCTGGCCACATGACCACGGAGACGTCTTCGGACAGCGCTGGCTCTTCGGCTTTGAAACGGAGATGAGCACCGCAACCCTAGAGTCGGATTCGACTGGCTTTCGAGCAAGGCAACCTTTACCTTTACCTATCTCATAAACACGTGCAATCTTATCTGCCGGCTAAATTGCACGTAATTCATCTCACGTTCTTAAAATGAGTCAAGCAAGCTTTGAAAGTAAACTTCGGTTCGATAAGAAAGACGGCATTGCATTATTCCAATTGTTTCCCTTTTCTTTCTTAATACAGCAAAGACAAAAACAAAAACTCCCCGTCGCTTCACAATGTCCATAAATGTTTCTTCTCCAGTATATGTGCTGTCCATTGCTGCAGCGATACTATAATGTCCTTGGTGAAGTTATTGTGCAAAATCAGGTACCATTGCAAAGACAATTACTGTCACTGGTGGTTTTCAGTGTATACATAATTGTAACATAAATCTATCAGACATTGCTACAGGGGGAAGAAAAAAGAAGCTGCAAACTGAGGCAATTGTATAGAAGTCAAGTGTTTGTGAAATACAGTTGACTATGCAAACATGAACAATGTCGGTACAACAGACTCACTTTGCTATTAGCCACAAGGTATAGATAGGAACTCTCAGGCTGGGCCAAGTGATGCACTGTATTCTTGGTGCTTTGGGGGGGGGGGCAACAGTGGGAGGGCTTCTAGTGTCCTGGCCCCACTGGTGGACCTCCTGATGGCACCTGGTCTTTGTGGCCAATGTGTGATAGAGTGTTGGACTGGATGGGCCATTGGCCTGATCCAACATTGGCTTCTCTTATGTTCTTATGAATCAGCCCCAGACTTTCTTGGTGGTCTCCCATCTGAGCACTGACCCTGCTTAGCTTCTGAGCTCTTGGGGCTGTTAACAGCGTGTTGCTTTGCTAGCCTGCCAAAGTTGTCTGAGATCATGGTGGTGATGCGGGATGTCAAAGTTGTCTTTTCCGGGAGCAAAGGAATGATGAAAGGAAAAGGAGTTTGTGGGTGTCCAGAGACAGGAGGACCGTGGCTTCCTATCTGTTGGCTAGTTGTATAGGGACTAAAAAATGCTGTGCAGCTACCATGACTGGTGTAGGCTCATTTTAGGGTGCGGTCACACGTGCGAGATAAAGCGGGGGGGGGGAAGTGAGGCTATTTCCTCTGGAGGAATTTGACCCGCAGTTGTGCGATCACAGTCCTTGCGCTGAGGGCACAGCCCACCACTGTGTGATCAGACGCAACCACAGGTGAGTCGGTGAGGGTTTTTTTGCTGTTTGTTTCCGATGTGCTTCAACGAGGGATCGATGAATCGCACCTCTGCACTGAGGGCTCCCTATGGAGTTTGCAATGATGCGCATACTGTGAAGGGGGGAAACGACGGGATGGCCTGATCAGTGCGCTGGAGTGATCAGACAGGGGAAAGTCCATCCATGGCCCGTTGCAACCCGTTTACTACTGGGTTTTTCCCGGTGGCTTTTAACTTCACTTCTTTTTTTAAAAAAAATAAATTTTTATTGAGTTTTTAAACATTTATAAACATGAAACACAAAACCAACAATAACAACAATCAGCCAACTCATAAATATAAACTAGGTGGTTACCTCCACATAATACACAGATATGTTCCTGACCACAAGATTCAAGATGAGTTTGTCTAAGAAAGAGCGAGTACATATTAAGGTAAAGTAAAGAGAAAGGTTTCCCTTGCTCGAAAGCCAGTCGAATCCGACTCTCGGGTTGCGGTGCTCATCTCCGTTTCCAAGCCGAAGAGCCAGCGCTGTCCGAAGACGTTTCCGTGGTCATGTGGCAGGCATGACTAAACACCAAGGCGCACGGCACGCTGTTACCTTCCCACCGAAGCGGTACCTATTTATCTACTTGCAATTTCTTGCTTTCGAATTGCTAGGTTGGCAGGAGCTGGAACTAGAGATGGGAGCTCACTCCATCAGCAGCATATTAGTCAGTATCAATTGTAAGCTTCAAAATTAAACTCTATAAACAGGTAAGTATTTCCTTGTATTTGGCAGGCATATGCTTTGTAGATGAAGACTGATTGCTGTGGATATAGTCCAGAAATGGAGACCATTTAGCCAGCAAATTTGACACGAGACTTTGTTCTTCTATTCTCTTTATGGAGTCAGAGATTTTATCCATTGTCATAACTTGATAAACCATCTTCCACTGGAGATAGAGTTGGTGTATTTTTTTAACTTTGCTTCCGCGGCAGAGCAGAACGGGTTGCCGGCGGCTGCGGGGCGCTTCCTAGGTGTTGTTGTCATCACACCCTTTAAATCCGCCCGGCATTCGCAGCTATGTCGGGTCTAATTGTGCGTGTGATCGCAGCCTGAGATTATGGTGGCGATGCAGGATGTCAAAGGTGTCTTTTCAGGGAGTAAAGGAATGATGAAAGGAAAAGGCGTTTGTGTGTGTGTGTGTGTACAGAGACAGGAGGATTGTGGCTTCGTATCTGTTGACTTGTACATGGATTGAAGAATGCTCCGCAGCTACCATGATTGGCATAGGCTCATTTTACACTCACGTCTTTGCCTGCCTTTCTCTCCCGCTCTCCTTTGCTGGTTTCACCACTGCTTTTGTGTTTGTTTCTGGCCAGTGTCCTCCAAGCTTGCCAGGCCTTCCTTGTAACATTAGGAACACCTGTGTGAGCGATTGGAAAACTACCTGTTTTTCATATACTTTGCAAGGGAAAGCTTTGGGCGAGTTTCCCTCTGCTTTTAGCTCTGGGGGCTTTTGCGGGGCCTAGAAACCGTCTGGATGGCCACAGGCCGAGCGATCGCCCTCTTTGCTCGCTTCCAAATAAAACTTTTAGCCGGTCTTTTCTCCCCCAGTTCCTTAAAGAAAGGCTGCTGTGTAAATTTGGGAGAAACGTGGATTCAGTCATCTCTGACCCTCTTTGGGAGTTGATTTATTACCGTTCAAAAGTGCAGTGCTGGCATAAAAGAGGCGGTTTGCATGCGTGTGATGACTTTTGTTGCCGTTGTTTTGGCCAGACCAGCAAAATGTATTGCGCTGCCGCTCCCCCTTTTCAGGGGTAGAGGAGGCATCCATACCCAGCTGCGCAGAAGCGGCAGGCTATCTGTCCTAACGGGCTTCAGACTTAGAATCTCCAGCCTTGCCTGGATTGTAGGTAGGGTTGCCAAGTTGATCTTCGCCGGGAGCGGGAAGCTCTCAGCTGGTGTGTGGTGTGCACGTGCACGTGCAAATCGCGCGCCCCACACACATCACCCCGAAGTGACAGGAGGACGCCGGGTACGCTGGGGGCGGAGCCACAGCCATACAAGGGAAAACCATAGAGTTTTCCCTTGTATGGCCGTGGCCCCGCCCCCACTTCCGGGTGATGCGCACGTCGGGGAGGAGTTCCCCCCGGGGCCCGATCTGGTGCCGCCAGGGAACGGGCCTCTGGGGCGGGGGTTTCCCCGACCCCCAGAGGGACTTGGGATCCCTAATTGTAGGCTCTGCTGCCAAACCAGCCCTGTCTTGACTTTTCACGCTACTTCCACTCAATTCTGGTGCAAAGTATGGTCGGGGTTCAAAAGGGTGGCTAGAGGGAGACAGAGGAGAGGCGCTCTTCAAAGAAAGCCCTCAGAGCTTCTTATTATGTCTTTCAAATCCCCCTCCTCCAGCACTGCCAACTCTGGATTGGGCAATTCTTGGAGCTAAGAACATAAGAGAACATAGAGGGCCAGTTTGGTGTAGAGAGCCAGTTTGGTGTAGTGGTTAAAGTGTGCGGACTCTAATCTGGGAGAACCGGGTTTGATTCCCCCTAGTCATGCCGGCCACATGACCACGGAAATGTCTTCGGACAGCGCTGGCTCTTCGGCTTTGAAACGGAGATGAGCACCGCAACCCTAGAGTCGGATTCGACTGGCTTTCGAGCAAGGGAACCTTTACCTAACCCAGCAACAAGATCTATGTAGCCTGAAACACGGGTGATATCACTAAGACAGTATAGTCAATATATTAATATTACAGTAAATAAAACATTGGAATTACAGCCAAACTGGTTCAGAATGGTATACTTAACAATACAGCTAGTAAGTTTTATTTAGTATTGCATGAATAAACGACATAAAGTTAAATAGAACTAACGTTAAAACTGAGGTGTGTACCACGACTAAACCAAATGTGTGTTGTGAGGTTATAGAGAGGATGCAAATTGAGGAAGTTTGTTCACATAAAACGGAATTGAAGATATATTTGTTGGTGAGGTTGGAGGTCATTAGAAAATATGTGTTCTAAAAGAAGTAGCCATTTTAGATGTGAACCGAGGTGAACTGCTCTTATGTGGTTTGTGATTTTCTTTTATACCCCAGTTTCATGCCATTACAGATATCATTAATAAGCAACTGATGAAAAAAATAATGTCTATAAATTTTAGACTAGTTAAATTCAGCTCACGTAATAGGGCTGCCTGCCAGGTCTGGGTTGGAAAATACCTGGAGACTTCGGGGTTGGATCCTGGAGGGGTGGGGTTTGGGGAGGGGAGGGGAGGGGCCTTGGCATGGTCCAATGCCCTAGAGTCCACCCTTCCAAGCAGCCATTTTCTCCAGGGGAGCTGACCTCTGTCAGCTGGAGATCTGTTGTGAAAGTGGGAGATCACCAGGCCCCACCTGGAGGCTGGCAACCTTAGTTTTCTGTCAGGGAGTTTGTTCAAGGTCTTCTTTTGGTGAGACATGGCCCTCTTGCTCATGAGTAAGGCTTGGCCAAAGTTTGTCCCCCCAGCTCCTCTCCCAAAGGTCAAGTGAAAGTGGGAGATCACCAGGCCCCACCTGGAGGCTGGCAACCCTAGTCTTCTGTCAGGGAGTTTGTTCAAGGTCTTTTTTTTTTGTGGGACATGGCCCTCTTGCCCATGAGTAAGGCCTGGCCAAAGTTTGTCCCCCTGGCTCCTCTCCCAAAGGTCATCTTTCCAAGCCAGCACCCATTCTTTTCTTGGAGGAGGGCGGCCTGTATTCTTTCCTACCCATGAAAAACACGAAAGCCTGGATGCCCCTCTGAATGCTACCTTTAGTGCACGGGAATCACTGCAGCATGCACATCTTTGGAAACACTCGAAGATCCAGGCTATGTGGGAGGAGCCGATGCCATCAGTTGAAATAAGAGCCAGTGGGGTGCAATGCTCCCTCTAAGCTGTGGAGTCTGGTGAGCAAAAATTCTACTTGGTGAACTACTGGCATTGAAGTTGTGAGCGATCTATTTGGCTACTGCATACATTAGTTTGCTCTGGAGCCCTCCTTCCTGAGCGAAGACAAAAGTGGGTGAGCCGGAGGCTAAAAAACTGTGAGCTAGCCCACACAAATTCAGCTTAGAGGGAACACTGGTGGGGTGTAGTGGTTAGTGTATCAGACTAGGACCAAAAAAAAATGCTAGTTCAGTCCCCATTTGGCCATGACATTCCCTGGGTGACCTCGGGCCGGTCCCTCCACTCCCCCCTACCCAGCGCAACATCTCAGATGGTTGATTCCGGTGGGCCGCCACGTTGGTCTGAAGCGACAGATCAAAATTTGGGTCTAGTGGCACCTTGAAGACCAACGGAGTTTAAGTCTGGGTGTAAGCCTTCGTGTGCATGCATGTATCTGAAGAAGTGTGCACGCGTGCGAAAGCTTATACCCAGAATTAAACTTTGTTGGTCTTCAAGGTGCCACCGGACTCACACTTCCATCTCACAAGGTTGTTGTGAGGATAAAATGGAAGAGGAGAGATCTTCTGTCCTAAGTCCTATGGAGGAAGGGTGGGATGCTATGTGATAGGGGGGAAAATGGTTATGTTTCTTCAAAATGTGATTGTATTTCTTATGGATACGAAAAAATTATATCCTGTAACTGTCAAATTTCTAGTTTATTGTACTAGACTTATAAAATATCTGCAGAAATTGAAATAGAAAAAAAAAATTTAAATAAAAAAAGAAGAAGTGTGCACACGTGCAAAAGCTTATACCCAGAATTAAACTTTGTTGGTCTTCAAGGTGCCACCGGACTCACACTTCCATCTCACAAGGGTGTTGTGAGGATAAAACGGAAGAGGAGAGATCTTCTGTCCTGAGTCCTACGGAGGAAGGGTAGGATGCTATGTGATGGGGGGGAAATATATGATTGTTTCTGAAAGGGATGACATGGGAGGGAGATCCATTGTGCGATGCTCCCATAATGCCCCAAGCGTCTGTTGATGCTGGAATGGCAAAGACAGAGGACATGCGTAAACAACTCCTGCATCGTAAAGATAAGGTTAGAAGAGGCCCCAGGTCAATATGCCATATCCCAGCGGAGTGAAGCATTACAGGGAACCACTGCACAGTGCTTCAAGGACGTGTCATTCTGTCGGATACTACGTCAGTTCCTGAAGGTTATGTTCTCTAAACTGTCGCTGGAACCTGCAAGAACTGAGCCAGGAGCTGTCAGTGGCTAATACTTATTTCAAAGCCTCCTGCCTGCAGTGGTCAGTTGCCAAGGGGTGCCTGGGCATATTTGCGTTCTTCCTTAACCAACTCCGGATGTGCCCTCAGCTTGTTTTCTTGGGACGGGATCCAACAGGCTTGCCTTGCTTCTCTAGAACAGCAAAATCATTTGTCATTACAGTTAAACGGATGGAAGCAAGTGCTCATTCCAAAGAGAGTCATTGATCCCTGGAGGGACAATTAATAACCCAAGAGAGGGCATGGCTGAGAATGACGGTTTGGCACCTGTTGCGGGTGGAGGAGTGGGGAATCAAACCCGGTTCTCCCAGATTAGAGTCCGCACACCTAACCACTACACCAAACTGGCTCTTTCTGGGATTCTGGGACACAGGCAGGCATGCTGTTGACTGCAGAAGATCCCCTGCCCTCAATTTACCATCTGACAGGCAGTACCGGAAGTAACCTTGCTGATGGGAAGAGGCATCAGACACCAGCATCATCAATAGGGATGTCAGCCTCCAGATGAGGCTAAAATGAGAGAATCCTGGAAAGCAGATGAGTAAACCAAAGCAGAACCGTTTCACGGTTACAAAGAATTCTCCGTGCGTATATTGATTAAACAAACAACTTCAGTCCACAATGGACAATAAAGTGTACATTACACAAATACCTTAGAAGGTGCATTACAATAAAAAAATAACTTCTTCAAAATGTCTACAGTCTACTCTAAAGGCGATTCTTGTCAATTTCACACTGCCTTGTGCAGGAAAAGTTCTTCCTTATCTCCTGAAGGTTCCAGGATGAAAACAGCCATCATTTGAGATGGGATTAGTACTTCGTTATACTTCAGAGAAGGAGCTGCGGTGGCTCAAGTGGTTAAGACGCTGAACTGCAGGCTGTGGAAGGTCGGTAGTTCAGCAGTTCGAGACCCGAGTGTGCCGCATGACGGAGTGAGCTCCCGTCTCTAGTTCCAGCTCCTGCCAACCTAGCCGTTCGAAAGCAAGAAATTGCAAGTAGATAAATAGGTACCATTTCGGTGGGAAGGTAACAGCGTTCTGTGCGCCTTGGTGTTTAGTCATGCTGGCCACATGACCACGGAAACGTCTTCGGACAGCGCTGGCTCTTCGGCTCTGAAACGGAGATGAGCACCGCAACCCTAGAGTCGGACTCGACTGGCTTTCGAGCAAGGGAACCTTTACCTTTCATACTTCAGAGATGATTTAGTCCTTCCTTTATAGAATAACAATAATTTTTATTATTATTTAATTCGATTTGTATCCCACCCTTCCCACCGAAGCAGGCTCAGGGCGGCTCACATTAAAAAGTTAAAATGCATTAAAACACGAATTCAGTACATACAAAACACATCATAAAACTCATATCCATTGCAGATAATAATTTGCCAATAAGTGCAGTTAATGCGCTAGTAGCGGTAACTATAGGCCATGATGTGGCAAATATAACAAAAAGTATGGCCAGAGGCTGTTGCTGTTGACATTGCAGGCAGTTGCTGTTGTCATGAATGGCCTTATCCTAATTCAATGTTGTTGGTAGCGGCTCCTAATTGAAGGCCCAGTGGAAGAGCTCCATTTTCCAGGCCCTGCGGAACTGTAAAAGGTACCACAGGGCCCTGATGTCTTCCGGGAGCTCATTCCACCAGTATGGAGCCACTACCGAGAAGGCCCTGGCCCTGGTAGAGGCCAGTCTGGTGTCTTTTGGTCCAGGGAGGGTCAAGCAGTTTTGAGACCCCGACCTCAGTGCTCTCTGGGGAACATGTGGGGAAAGGCGGTCCCTCAAGTAGACAGGCCCCAGGCCATAATAAGCTGCGCCCGTTCCGTCTGATGGCCAGCCTGTGGGACCGTTTCACTTGGCCTTATGAAAGGCAGAATGATTCAGAGGCTTAATGATCCACATCCTTCTCACGTCTCCTCTCAGCCTAGAACCGCTCAGGCCCTCTCGCTCCCTTGCTGAGGACTAGCCTCTTAGTTGCTGTAAGCCTCTGGGAGTTTCCCGACATGGATCTTGGCCACCCTACCTCCCCATTCCCTGCTGGTGGCCGGGGGGTGGCCTGGAAACCCTAATCAGCGTGCTGCTTCCCACATCCATGATCCAGTAGGATTTGGCTCAGAAACGAAGGCCTACAAGGCAGGGTCAGGAGGGAGCTCTGAGAACGATGGAGGCGCCAGGCAGGAGGGGAGAGCGGACTGTTTTGCAGCTAAAGCTGGCCAAGTGCCATTTGTCCTGGAGAAGGTAGAACTATCCTCGCAGACTCATCTCTGCCCAACGTCCCTCTCCTGTCTATTATCCTTTCTGGCCAAAAGGGCTGGAATGGAAGCTCTGGATCTATCAACCCTCCTCTTTTGGGGAAGGATGTGTTGCATTTGGGTTTTCAGCCAGTTTGGTGTCGTGGTTAAGTGCGCGGACTCTAATCTGGGAGAACCGGGTTTGAGTCCCCACTCCTCCACTCGCAGCTGCTGGATGACCTTGGGCAAGCCATAGTCCTGTCAGAGCTGTTCTTGAAAGGGCAGTTTCTGTCAGAGCTCTCTCAGCCCCCCCTACCTCACAGGGTGTCTGCCAGGGGTTTTTTTGTAGAAAAAGCCCAGCAGGAACTCATTAGTATAATAGGCCACACCCAACAGCAGAAACTCATTAGCATTTTAGGCCACACCTGGACAGTGCCGCTCATTAGCATATTAGGCCATGCCCCATTCTTTCCCTTGGCTTTAAATGCCTCCCAGATCCTTCCAGGTCCTCC
>NW_015172659.1:113927-115271 GCF_001447785.1 Gekko japonicus | reverse complement strand
CAGCTGCTGGATGACCTTGGGCAAGCCATAGTCCTGTCAGAGCTGTTCTTGAAAGGGCAGTTTCTGTCAGAGCTCTCTCAGCCCCACCTACCTCACAGGGTGTCTGCTGTGGGGAGGGGAAGAGAAAGGAGTTTGTAAGCCGCTCTGAGACCCTGATTGAAGGGTGGGGTATAAATCCAATCTCCTCCTCTCCTCCTCCTCCTCCTCCTCTCTTTTCTTCTTCTTCTTTTGTTTCATTATTGAATCAATTGACCGTCATGATACTAAGGTGGCCAGGCAGTCCCTGGTAGAAATAGTGACCGAAGAGCAAGTCAGTGGGGATCCATGGACACAGACTCACTGTAACAGACGTAGGGCTGCCAGCTCTGGATTGAAAACACCTGGAGATTTGGGGCGTGTGCAATGCTCCCTCTAAGCTATGGAGTCCTGTGAGCAAGAAGTCTACTGCTTCTGAGGTCTGATGAGCTTGGGCTCGCCTGGGCCACCCAGGGTAGGGCCAGTGCTCCCTCTAAGCTATGGAGTCCTGTGAGCAAGAAGTCTACTGCTTCTGAGGTCTGATGAGCTTGGGCTCGCCTGGGCCACCCAGGGTAGGGCCAGTGCTCCCTCTAAGCTATGGAGTCCTGTGAGCAAGAAGTCTACTGCTTCTGAGGTCTGATGAGCTTGGGCTCGCCTGGGCCACCCAGGGTAGGGCCAGTGCTCCCTCTAAGCTATGGAGTCCTGTGAGCAAGAAGTCTACTGCTTCTTCTCTGTTGCCTGGAGATCAGTTGTAAGCAATGCTCCCTCTAAGCTATGGAGTCCTGTGAGCAAAAAATCTACTTTGTGAGCTCCTGGCATTAAAGTTGTGAGCGGGCGATTTGGCTGCTGCACGAATTAGTTTGCTCTGGAGCCCTCCTTCCTGAGCGAAGGCAAACATCTGTGAGCTGGAGGCTAAAAAACTGAGCTAGCTCACATTAATCCAGCGTAGAGGGAACACTGGTTGTCACTCCAGGCGATCTCCAGCCACCACCTGGAGGCTGGCAACCCTACACAGAGAGAAACAGGCAGCAATAGGTAACAGAGGATACAGATATAATAACATTTAATAAGAATTTTTTTTTAAAAAAAGTGGGGGGACATTGGCTATTGTGCTTCATTGGAAAGGGTCAGTGTAGCAGTGGCTCTCTCTCTTTTCCCAGACTACCCCTTCCCTAATTATGATGGGGAGTCATCTGAATACTTTAGGAAGGAAAGAGCCCTTTGATGAAGGCTAGGAAATTACAGCCCTAACCAGTGTTCCCTCTAAGCCAGGTTAGCCCCCGGCTCGCACATTTTCATCTTAGCTCAGGAAGGAGGGCTCCAGAGCAG
>NW_015172659.1:111124-113251 GCF_001447785.1 Gekko japonicus | reverse complement strand
TCTCTTGCCTTGAAAACCCTACAGGGTCAACCATAAGTCAGCCGCCACTTGATGGCACTTTCCACCACCAGGAGTTGACAGTAGCAAAGGCAACTGTTCAGAAATTCCCTTTGAGCCTGCATGCGGGTTCTGCCCTGGATCGGCAGGTTATGATTTGATGTTTCTTGGGTCTAGCGAGAGAGTGTCATAAAATTTTCCTGCATTGTGCAGGGGGTTGGACTAGATGACTCTGGACTAGATGAATCTATGATTCTAGATGCGTTACTGGAAAGCTGTCCTGCGTGTTTGGACTTCTTTGATGTTTTGCCTCACTTCCTTGCAAGCTCATATTTATTGTATTTCGGGTGCTGCTCGGAGTCAGCCACGCAGCCGATGGGGTTCTGAGAATCAACACCGTTCAAGGGAGTTGTCTCCAGGGAAGGTCATCTTTGAGGTGGTCTGGGCTGTTTCCCACCTGGGCTCACACCATGCAGGTCTGCACCTATGTGCATGCTCTGTAGAACTTCAGTGTCCCCCCCTGTGTGTGTGCCTCGGGTGCTCGTGAGCCATTCTAGTTGCTGATGGTAGCAAGAGAGGGGGAGAAAGTCTGTGCTCCTCGGGGGAAATCACTTCCCCCAGGTGCTGTGCTGGGATCCGAGGAGTGGAGGCTCTGCCACTCCCTGCAGCACACTGCCTCTGGCATCACGTGCCGGTGGCGCCGTGCAGGCAGGGCTGGGTTGCTTCTGGAGAACTGGAACAGAGAAGACCTCCCTACCTCCGAAGACGCACACAGCCAGGAAGCCAGCGAGGAAGAAACGCAGGCGTCCCAGAAAGGCTCAAAAGAACCGATCGAAGGTGAAATGTAAACATCCGAGCAAGGCTTTCAGCCGCCAGGACAGTGGCTCAGGGACGATCACAAAGAGGAGGTTATTTTTGGGACCGGCTGATGTCTGGTGACATCTCCCTTCGCCTGCCTGTCCTTGGCACCGAGATGGAGCCAAAGATGCTGTTGCAGACTGGGCAAACTTGTAAGTGAGTGGGAACCTGATAGGCTCGACAGAAAACACCCTTGGTTGCTTTTGATTCTCACAATGCCCTTTGGAGCAGCCTCTGGGGGCTAGACTCTGGACTCATCCTTCCATTGGGACTAGAAGCTGTGTTGGACCACCCACTGGCTCCAGTTTTTCCTATGGGCTGCGGGTGCCAGGGCTGGCTAGTGCCCGGCAGAGCACGGCCATGGTCCAGAACCTGCACCCCAAGAAGTTCTTCTCCCACATAGTGGCTAAACAAGTCTCTCATTTCCGTGTCGCCTCTCTAAGGAAGAAACTGCCCTTCTTCAGAGTCATGTAAGTATTCTCGCCTGTCGGGCTGGAAGGGGAGAAGGGTCCCTGGCGTCAAATGCGTGCACCCATCCTTTTGTTCCCTTCCCCTGCATGCCTGCATGCACAAAGTGTGGCTGCGAGTGGAAGCGTGCAACCAGGAGAATACAGAATTCCATTTGTTTTATTTTGTTCGATTTATATCCCGCCCCTCCCCGGCAAAAGGGCTCAGGGTGGGTTACAGGTCACACTAGGCGTGACAGTAGAACAGTAAAATATCACCAATATTACAAGTTAGAATTTAAAGTTCGAAGAATGGTAAAACTTGCTCTGGGGGATCAGACTGGGTCCATCTAGTTGAGCATCCGGTTTCATAAGAACATAAGAAAAGCCAATGTCGGATCAGGCCAGTGGCCCATCCAGTCCAACACTCTGGGTCACACAGTGGCCAAAAATACCAGGTGCCATCAGGAGGTCCAGCAGTGGGGCCAGGACACTAGAAGCCCTCCCACTGCTGCCCCCCCCCCACAAGCACCAAGAATACAGAGCATCCCTTGCCCCAGACTGAGAGTTCCCATCTATACCTTGTGGCTAATAGCCACTGATGGACCTCTGCTCCATATGTTTATCTAATTGAGAGCCAGTTTGGTGTAGTGGTTAAGTGCGCGGACTCTAATCTGGGAGAACCGGGTTTGATTACCCACTCCTCCACTTGCACCTGCTGAATGACCTTGGGCAAGCCATAGTTCTGATAAGAGCTGTTTTTGAAAAAGAGCAGTTTCTGTCAGAGCTCTCTGAGCCCCACCTACCTCACAGGGTGTCTGTTGAG
>NW_015172659.1:77583-110937 GCF_001447785.1 Gekko japonicus | reverse complement strand
GCTAACATCCATCAGAAGGCTGTCCTTCATGATTTAAGCCTGCCCTTTAAAAAAAAGCATTGCCAAATTAATGGCCCTCATTACCACATGCTGTAGCAGGGCATTCTATCAGTTAAATACGTAGGTGGCTTCTAAGTCCCAGGAGGGTGAAACTAAGCACATTAGTTAGACTGTGGCTCACACAGGGCTTAAACCTGGGGGAATAACAGCTAGTTTTTAATTCAAGCAGGGGATTATTTTCAACTTGTTATGACTTCACCCACCCGCTGCTTGGCAGGGGAAGCACAAAGCAAGTGGGCAGAGACTCAAGGGCACCGAATAGCTGGCACTCCGATGACAGGCAGAGGGCCCAGAGATTGAAGAGAGATGCTGGTGGAGCTGGTGGGGTCCCTGAACGTAAGAGCATAAGAGAAGCCAATGTCAGATCAGGCCAATGGCCCATCCAGTCCAACACTCTGTGTCACACAGTGGCCAGAAATACCAGGTGCCCTCAGGAGTTCCAGCAGTGGGGCCAGGACACTAGAAGCCCTCCCACTGTTGCCCCCCCCAAGCACCAAGAATACAGAGCATCCCTTGCCCCAGACCGAGAGTTCCTCTCTATACCTTGTGGCTAAGAGCCACTGATGGACCTCTGCTCCATATGTTGATCCAATTCCCTCTTGAAGCTGTCCGTGCTTGTAGCCACCACCACCTCCTGTGGCAGTGAATTCCATGTGTTAATCACTCTTTGAGTGAAGAAGTACTTTCTTGTAGCCGCCGCCACCTCCTGTGGCAGTGAGTTCCACATGTTAACCACTCTTTGGGTAAAGGAGTACTTCCTTGTAGCCGCCTCCTCCTGTGGCCGTGAATTCCATGTGTTAACCACTCTTTGGGTGAAGAAGCACTACCTTTTGTGGCCAATGCCCACAGCTGGCCAACAGCTGGATCCGAAAGGCTCTTTGCTTGAGGCTTCCTGCTTTGGACGTCGGACTGAAGAAGGGTCATTCCACTCTAATGGTCGTTGGACTGGTTTTCCCAATCGAATGGCCATCATCCACACATGCGGTAGCAGTGAATTCCATCAGTTAAATATGTAGGGGGATTCTAAGCCCCAGGAGGGTGAAACTAAGCATGTTAGTTCGACTGTGGCTCACGCACGGTTGGAACTTGGGGGAATTACAGCTAATTTTTAATTCAAGAATACCTGTGCAATCTTGACTAATGTACTTAAGAGTCCGTAAAATGGGATTACCTTCTCTCTTACTTCATATGGAGGATGTAAGGATGTACTGAGTAGCATTGACAAGGTAGTCCAGGGCATAGATGGGGAGGCAATAGGAGGTTATGGAGTATTAATGTTTATCAGATCTGTCTGCTCAAAAAGGGGCATGAAGGAAAGGCCACAGGCACGGGACAGGCTTCTGGTGCACTTAACTGGGGCATTTATATTAAGCATGCCCTCCCATTGATTTCCAGAGTCAGTCTTACTCAAGAGCAGCAAGGCATCACCCCAAATCACCCCTCAGGATTACACTGGAGAATAGCTTTAAATAGTGGTGTACAATACAAATGCAGTGCATCGTTTCACAGATGCGCTTTTCTTGCAGCATGTAATGACCCTCCCCAACCCCAGCTGGGAGTCGGAAGCCAGTGGATAGATCATAGAATCATAGAATGTTAGAGTTGGAAGGGACCTTGCAGGTCATCTAGTCCAGCCCCCTGCACTCTGCAGGAGCATAGCTGAAAGATGGCCCTACATACCTACAACATACCCGAAAGATGGTCGTCCAGCCTCCGCTTGAAAACGTCCAGCGAAGGAGCATCCACCACCTCCTACAGAGAAGTTTTACATAGTCCAAGTGGGGGAGCAATAAATAAAACAAAGGCTTTGGGGGGGAATGGACTTATGGAATGGGGGAAAGGGAGAGGTGGGAGAAAAGTTGAAGACTGAAAAATGGTAGAAAACATGTCAGGTTTGAAACGTATGTAACAGGAAGAGGAAAGTGGTAGGTTTTGTAGGCAGATAGAAAGACAAATACTTCCTATAGGAAAATCCCACTGCGACAACAGCTTAATCATCTCCTGGGGGCTAATGATTTTCATGTACCACTAACCCCCGTATGGCACATTTCCCTTACTTTGAATTCAGTCTATTTTAAGTCAGTGGATGTTTCAGCAAAGATGCGAGTTAGCGCAAGATCTTAGCGCATGGATCGGCTGCCCCTACTTGTGCTTGCAGGGAAACAGACCCTCACGCTGCCCTTTGTACATCACAACGCATACATTTTTTCTGCACAGACAATATCTCTGTACAAGAAGAATGTGATATATGAAATGCCCCCGTGTTTCATAAGTGGGCTTCAAACCTGACCTCAGATATTCCTTCCTGCTCCTCCTCCAGAATGCAAAGATGTATTTATTTATTTTTCACATTTATATTTAGCCCTCCCCATGAACAGGCTCAGGGTGGATCACAACTCGCCCTTGGGCCTTACCGCATTACAATGAAATAGTCATAATAATGATTAATTAAAACCATTCAAACAATATACATCGGTTTGTACAGTCTGCAATATTGGTGTCGCTGAAATCCAAGGCTGTATAGTCCAGGCTGCATAAGATGGTATCTTCAGTGGACGCCTGTCGCTTGACCCAAAGGCCTGGCGGAACAGCTCCATTTTGTAGGCTCTGCGGAATGGTAACGGATCCCGCAGGGCCCTGATCTCAAATGGGAACATGTTCCACCAGGCTGGGGCCAGGGCAGAAAAGGCCCTGGCTCTGGTTGAGGTTAAACGGATGTCCCTTGGGCCGAGGACAACCAGGTAGTTCTGATCATAGAAACATAGAATCATAGAATGTTAGAGTTGGAAGAGACCTTGCAGGTCATCTAGTCCAACCCCCTGCACTCTGCAGGAGCACAGCCGAAAGATAGCCCTACAACATACCTGAAAGATGGTCATCCACTGGGGTCATTTCGTAGAAAAAGAGGTGCAGGAGCTCATTAGCATAACTCATTAGCATAACTTATTTGCATATGCCACACCCCCTGACATCACTGGAAGTGTGTCAGAAGGCAACACCCACCGTTCAGGCTCCACTGGACTGTTTTGGATTGCTAGCTATTGTGGGGGGGGGGACGTGTAGATCTGTCCTCGCAGAGGAGGGAGAGGTTATACCTGAAGGTGGGCCAGGGGTGGTGCTCTGCAACTTACCTGGCTGCTTCTTGCTCCTCGTGGCCTGACTGAGGGCTGCTGGGAGCAGGAGGCAGGGCTTGTTGCATGTGCCCACCCCCTGGCTCCTTACTGTTGGAGCTCCGCTCCTATGCGCTCCTGCAGGAAATGACCCCTGGATCCAGCCTCTGCTTGAAAACGTCCAGCGAAGGAGCATCCACCACCTTCCATGGCAGTCTGTTCCACTGCTCAACCACTCTTACAGTTAGGAAGTTTCTCCTGATATTTAGCCAGTAACGACTCCCTTGTAATTTCCACCCATTAGATCTTGTCTTCCAATCCGGAGCAAGAGAGAACAGATCAGCAGAGCACAAGGCTCTCTGGGGCACGTATGGGGAGAGGCGGTCCTGTAGGTATCTGGGTCCCAGGCTGCGCAAGGCTTTAAAGCTTACTACAAATACCTTGAAGCGGATCCGGTACTCAATTGGTAGTCAGTGCAATCGGTGGAGTGTCGGCCGAATGTGTGCCCGCACAGGCAACGCAGATAGCAGGCGTGCCGCAGCATGTACCCAGACGCCTCGACTCCTTGTAGTTCGAATACAGTTCTTTCTGTACGGTTGCGATTCTGCAGCACTGACCTACCCACGTCGAACGTGAAAAAGCTGGTTTACTCAAAACCTGTAATGTGGGTGTTGTGAGATATTTGGGTGTGGCATACACAGGGGGTTGAGAAGGGCTATATAAAGGAGGAAACTGAAGAGTGCCGGGGAGGAATTGAGGATGGATTTCAGAAGCTGCAGAGAGAGAGAGAAAAGAGGTCTGTCCGAGGAAATTGGCTGTGGGTGATGTAACCCCAGCACTTCCCAATCTGCGGCACTCGTTTCCTTTCTCAAGCCTTCAACATGGCTACTGGGGTTTCTAGACCTGAGTTTGACTCTGAGCATGACAACCTTTTTGCAATGTACTTCTTGGGATACCTATTTACTGCACTCAGTATCGTGCTTCCATGACTGGGACAAACACTGTTGTGTGAACCAAATATCCCAATAGTTAGTATGGCCATATTTCCTCTGCCATTTTGAACCCAGCGTGAGGCACATGCCTGTTGTCGAGAACATGTTTTGGGAACCTGATAATGGCCAAGTATATGAACAGGGTCACAGTGCGGGTCGTCTGGCCACAGAGCTGCATAATGTGTCAGTGGGCATTTGGCTCTGAAATCCTCAACCGCAAAGGCAGGAAGCCCACAGTCTCTCCGTTTCCCCAAAGGCCGAGCAATCGGAAGGGAATAGCTTTCCTAAGGCTCTCGGATTCGCTGTGCTCAGCGTGTCTCCGGGCCGTGGTACGATCAGCCGCTCATTGTTCCTCTGACGCCAGCATTGTTCCTCTTCCAAAGCGGCAGAGGTGGGCCGTTAATTATAGCACGGAGGAGCATCACAGGCCGGTTGCTGACATGGTTGAGGAATGCAGGGGTTTTTGACAAGAAGTCAGCATAAGATGAATGCCTTCCTTTCTCTTCCGATTAAGACCAAGTTTTATTCAGGCACAAGCTCTCCCTCCTCTGTGGGGGCAGATCTGCACGTTCCCCCCACCCTCAATAGCTAGCAATCTAGAGCAGTCCAGTGGAGCCTAAGTGGTGGGTGTTGCCTTCTGACACATTTCCGGTGATGTCAGGGTGTGTATGCAAATAAGTTATAATGAGTTATGCTAATGAGCTCCTGCACCTTTTTCTACAAAATGACCCCTGTATATCGCCTTGAATGGGATGCCTCTCTTTGTCTCATCCTGGGAGCTGTTCTCTGACCTCTCCTCCGCTCCCTTTGTCCTCTCACTCACTGCACATGGCCTTCCATGGAGACACATGTCTCTGCAGGTCTCTCCTGTAGAGACAAAGCTCTCATACTCCCATACACATGATGATGGCCATTTGTTATAGGGAAAGTGTTCTTTAGATCAGGCTTCTTTCTCTCCTTTCGACTGCAATCTGAATGTGAACTGGATCTACTTGAATAAATGTAAGTTTTACCTTTGTCCGCACCGAGCCCCCCACAACTACCAGTGACGAATGGTGGGCTTGGAACCACCCGAGACCCCAAACCCCTCCCCCAACGCACAACATGAGACGGGAGAAATACGGAAGAACAGGGGTCAGGGAAACGGACTGGCACAGAACACGTTGGGGCTGGCACACGACGCGAAAGAGGGAGGGCTCGGTTGATAGAGCGGAACAGGTGGCAGGTCCCAGCCTTACCCCTAAGGAGTGCTGACGCCGAGGATGCCAGTGTTAGCCCGTTGCACCAACCGGAAGTGGGCACTCCCTTACACACACAGCCCTAGTTATGCAGGAGGGGGGACCTAAGGAGAAGGAAGTCACCCAGGGTAGGAGACCACAGTGATGGGTAGGTGTTATAGCCTATAGGATTAGTAATCACGAGAAGGGGGTGTCACAGGGGGTTGAGAAGGGCTATATAAAGGAGGAAACTGAAGAGTGCCGGGGAGGAATTGAGGATGGATTTCAGAAGCTGCAGAGAGAGAGAGAAAAGAGGTCTGTCCGAGGAAATTGGCTGTGGGTGATGTAACCCCAGCACTTCCCAATCTGCGGCACTCGTTTCCTTTCTCAAGCCTTCAACATGGCTACTGGGGTTTCTAGACCTGAGTTTGACTCTGAGCATGACAACCTTTTTGCAATGTACTTCTTGGGATACCTATTTACTGCACTCAGTATCGTGCTTCCATGACTGGGACAAACACTGTTGTGTGAACCAAATATCCCAATAGTTAGTATGGCCATATTTCCTCTGCCATTTTGAACCCAGGGCCTGTTTTGCTAATGAGTTCCTGCTGGGCTTTTTCTACCAAAAAAGCCCTGATAACAGCCAAGTATATGAACAGGGACACAGTGCGGGTCATCTGGCCACAGAGCTGCATAATGTGTCGGTGGGCATTTGGCTCTGAAATCCTCAACCGCAAAGGGAGGAAGCCCACAGTATCTCCGTTTCCCCAAAGGCCGAGCAATCGGAAGGGAATAGCTTCCCTAAGGCTCTCGGATTCGCTGTGCTCTCCGGCCCGTGGTACCATCAGCCGCTCATCGTTCCTCTGACGCCAGCATTGTTCCTCTTCCAAAGCGGCAGAGGTGGGCCGTTAATTATAGCACGGAGGAGCATCACAGGCTGGTTGCTGACATGGTTGAGGAATGCAGGGTTTTTGACAAGAAGTCAGCACAAGATGAATGCCTTCCTTTCTCTTCCGGACGTGGCGCCTCCTGCACCTGGCATTCCAGCCTGGCTGGCCAGAGCCCTTGAAAATCTCTCCGCTGCAGGAGAAAAATAACATCTATTGTCCCAACACCACAAAGGCCTGAGATGTTCTGTCCTCAGGAGAATAGGGGCTGGCTTGTCACAGTCCGCGCTTCGCGGTCACACCTGTCCTAGGAGCAGTGGCCTTCCAGAAAGTTATCTCTCTTGCCTTGGTCATCCTGTCTCGTGTAGGTCATCCTGTCTCGTGTAGGCTTGCCAACTCTGGGCTGGGAAATTCCTGGAGATCTGGGGGGGGCGGAGCCTGGTTTGGGCAGGATTTGGGGAGAGAAGAAGAAGAAGAAGAAGAGATTGGATTTATACCTCGCCCTTCACTTGGAGTCTCAGAGCGGCTTACGAACTCCTTTCCCTCCCCCTCCCCACAACAGACACCCTGTGAGGTAGGTAGGGCTGAGAGAGCTCTGGCACAAACTGCTCTTTTTCAAGGACAGCTGTGCCAGAGCTTGTGACTGACCCAAGGTCACACCAGCAGGTGCAAGTGGAGAAGTGGGGAATCAAACCCAATTCTCCCAGATTAGAGTCCGCACACTGAACCACTACACCAAACTGGCTTCCAAACTGGAAGGGACATCGGCGGAGTTTAAGGGCGTAGCTTCCGCCTTCCATTTTCTCCAGGGGCACCGATCTGTTGTCTGGAAATCAGTCGTAATTCCAGGAGATCCCCAGGCCCCACTTGGAGGTTGGCAATGCAGATCCCATCCCAGAGTGTCCTAAATTTTACCTTGCCCCCCCCATAACCTCAATTCTGGGAAGGATAGGCCAGTGTCTGGAAACTGCTGGAGCAACGCGGTTCCAGTCCTTTTGCAGAGACTCACAACCATTCTGCGTTTGTGAGCTCTTGCAACACAGGAGAGGATAAGGCATGGATCATTTAGTAGAAAAAGAGGTGCAGGAGCTCATTAGCATAATTTATTTGCATATGCCACACCCCCTGACATCACCAGAAGTGTCTCAGAAGGCAACACCCACCGCTCAGGCTCCACTGGACTGTTTTGGATTGCTAGCTATGGGGGGGGGGGACGGGCAGATCTGTCCTCACAGAGGAGGGAGAGCTTGTACCTGAATAAAACTTGTTCTTAAAGGTGCCACTGGACTGATTGGGGGCTCTTCAACTTACCTGGCTGCTTCTTGCTCCTCATGGCCCGACTGAGGGTTGCTGGGAGCAGGGGGCAGGGCTTGTTACATGTGCCCGCCCCCTGGGCTCCTTACTCTTGGAGCTCCACTCCTGAGCTCTGCCACAGGAAATGACCCCTGGGATAAGACTCAGTGGTAGAACACCGGTTTTGTGCATAGAAAATCCCAGGTTCAATCCCCAGCATCTCCAGTTGAAGACTGCAGGTATTGGACAAGAACTTTGTCTGCCTGAGACCCTGGAGAGTAACCGCCAGCTGAACTAACACAGTGCTGAGCTTGGTGGATTGGCGGTTTGACTCAGTACAAGGCAGCCGCACAGGCTTAGCTGTACTTTCCTTCTTGCTTGGGCACACAGGCTTTCTTCATATGCCACTCTGCTACTAGAGATGTGACTCTTCCCTCTTCTGTTTGAGAGGCTGGGGCCAGCAGCTCAGCAGCCCAGTCCGTGTTTTGCATCTTTAGGCTCAGTCCTCAGCATATCCAGCTAAAATCCGGTGGGTAGCTGTCTTGGTCTGAAGCAGCAGAACAAAGTCGGAGTCCAGTGGCACCTTTAAGACCAGCACAGTTTTATTAGCATAACTCATTAGCATATGTCACACCCCCTGACATCACCAGAAGTGTGTCAGAAGGCAACACCCACCGCTCAGGCTCCACTGGACTGTTTTGGATTGCTAGCTATGGGGGAGGGGGATGGGCAGATCTGTCCTCACAGAGGAGGGAGAGCTTGTACCTGAATAAAACTTGGTCCTAAAGGTGCCACTGGACTGTTTTGGACCGGGGGGAGCTCTGCAACTTACCTGGCTGCTTCTTGCTCTGACTGAGGGCTGCTGGGAGCAGGGGGTGGGGCTTGTTGCATGTGCCCGCCCCCTGGGCTTTTTACTGCTGGAGCTCCGCTCCTGTGCGCTCCTGCAGGAAATGACCCCTGTCCACAATAGTTTCTCGCTGAAGAAAATGTACCCTGCCATGATGGTTATAGACATCAGCCTTTGTTTATATTGGCTCTCATGGATTTTGTGTGCATCTGTCTATGAGCAATCAATCAATCAGTTTATTACGGTCGAAGACCCATCAAACAACATACAGTCAAAAACAGTCTCCAGAATGTCGTAAGGCATTACAGAGAAAAAACATCTCAAGGAGTACTAAGGAAGTTCTTGTGCTTTATAGTTGCAATAAAAAGAAATTTAGCAACATTCCTTGAAATAACCGTGGATTTGTCCTCCAGTAGGTGTTTCAGCAAAAGTTCCTCGGACTGAAATACTAATTGTCCTTGAAACCTAAATGACCTTAATAGAGGCATAATTAAAGGCTTCTCGGCCTTTTGGCTAAGATCAAGTGCAGTGTGTCTATGAGCATTTTTCTGGGGAGAGGGTCCGGAGCTTTCATCAGATTCACAGAGGGGCCTGTGACCCAAAAAAGGTTAAGAACCACTGAGCTAAAGGGATCTTGGATAACTGAACTGTAAAGTGAGCCCCAAAAGCTATTTCTAGTTGGAGTAGCTGGGAAGGATGGAACAATCGTTAGAATAAGGCAGCTCCTTTAATACAGAACACCATTCCCTTGCGTATCAGGGCCCAGCCTGTGGATGTGTCCCTCTGAACTGCATTTCTTTATGGCCTCCCTGTGAAAATTGCCCTACCCGGGCCTCCATCAGGGATGCTGTAGGCTGACCCTGCACTGAGCAAGGGGTTGGATTAGATGGCGCCGAAGAATAGATTCTTTTGAACTATGGTGCTGGAGAAGACTCTTGAGAGTCCCTTGGACTGCAAGGAGATCAAATCAGTCAATCCTAAAAGAAATCAACCCTGACTGTTCCCTGGAAGGCCAGATAATGAAACTGAAGCTCAAATACTTTGGCCACCCAATGAGAAGGGAGCACTCACTGGAGAAGACCCTGATGCTGGGAAAGATTGAAGGTCAAAGAAGACGGGGACGGCAAAGGATGAGATGGTTAGACAGTGTCATAGATGCAACGAACATGAAATTGAGCCAACTTCAGAGGACGGTGGAAGACAGGAGGGCCTGGCGGGAGCTGGTCCATGGGGTAGCGAAGAGTCAGACTCGACTGTGCGACTGAACAACAACAACAACAAAACTCTGTGATCTCTGATTCTATGATTCTGTGATCTTTGTTCCTGTCTTCTCAGGTTTCAAAAGCGCCCTACCTACTCTACGGTTGCTTAAAGAATGTTCTGTCAGCCACTTTTTATGTTTTTCCCATTTCCTGTTCCATTCCTCCTTTAAAAAATTGTTCTACATTATTTATCCGGAATATAGTTTCATGTATTATTCCAATGTAAAGTGCTTTGAGCATCGTTTTTCACGGGGAGGGAGGCTACTGTTGTACACAGAGAATTATTATTACCTCTGCTGCTGTGAAGGTGCCGTGGAGTTTAAATACATTAAAAGGCCAGGGCTCGTCTGCTGCAGAACTTTGTCGGTCCAGAAGCTGCTGTGATCACGGTTAAATATTCACATAGCCATCATCCTCATAACGACCCTGAGAGGCGGACCACTGTCCTTGATTTGGCAAAATCTGGTGCTTAAGAAATGGGTACCAAAACCTGGAATCAATTTTTCCTCTGTCACTAGTTCAGTAGGTGGCTATATATTAAGGTATAGGTAAAGGTTTCCCTTGCTCGAAAGCCAGTTGAATCCAACTCTAGGGGTGCGGTGCTCATCTCTGTTTCCAAGCCGAAGAGCCAGCACTGTCTGAAGACGTTTCCATGGTCACGTGGCCGGCATGACTAGATGCTAAGGTGCACGGAACGCTGTTACCTTCCCACCAAAGTGGTACCTGTTTATCTACTTGCAATTTCTTGCTTTTGAACTGCTAGGTTGGCAGAAGCTGGGGCCAGAGACAGGCGCTCACTCTGTCATGCGGCACTCGGGTCTCGAATTGCTGAACTACCAACCTTCCGATCTGCAGTTTGGCGTCTTAACCACTGAGCCACTGCAGCCTCGGCTTTACCTTAGACACAGTTAAACAAGAGGCCAGGAGTTCTGTGCCGATCTTTCAGAGTTTTTTTTTTTAAAGTTAAGTGCAGAAATTTAGGGAAGGAATTGAGCTGAGAAATCAGTACTGGCGGAGGGCCTTTTAATACTTGCAACCTTTGTTAGTTTCCTGATCTAAATTCGGCCCCCTACCTGCAGTTGAGGGGCTGCGGTGGCTCAAGTAGTTAAGACGCTGAACTGCAGGCTGTGGAAGGTCGGTAGTTCAGCAAGACGCTGAACTGCAGGCTGTGGAAGGTCGGTAGTTCAGCAGTTTGAGACCTGAGTTGCCGCATGACGGAGTGAGCTCCCGTCTCTAGTTCCAGCTCCTGCCAACCTAGCAGTTCGAAAGCAAGAAATTGCAAGTAGATAAATAGGTACCACTTCGGTGGGAAGTTCACAGCGTTCCGTGCGCCTTGGTGTTTAGTCATGCCGGCCACATGACCACGGAAACGTCTTCGGACAGCGCTGGCTCTTCGGCTTGGAAACGGAGATGAGCACCGCAACCCTAGAGTCGGACTCGACTGGCTTTCCAGCAAGGGAACCTTTACCTTTTTTACCTGCAGTTGATGTAGAGTAGTTTGAGTGGTGTGTATGTGAGTGTGATTCAGAAGAGAAAAACAGCACGGGAAAGGGTGAAACTCCATTCCCTTTAGCCTCACTCCCTCGGACGTTTCCCTGCTCATAATTCCCGCATCCCAAAGCAGCTTTTCATTTGCAAAACCTATTAGGAGGTCTCTGATCTGTTGTGTTTATACTTAAGGTCCAAAGTATCTCCGAAGAATAGGAACTAGAATGTTGCGTTTCTATTTGGAAATCAGGTCCAGCAAGATACCCACCTCTGGACTATGCCGATCCTCCCATGAGAGCCAGGATGGGTCAGTCACTAGGGAAACTGGACTTAGCTAAACTAGTTTCTGCAATGGTTTGATTTCATAATTATAATAATTAGGTGCCGTCAAGTCGCAACCAACTTACGGTAGCCCGTCATGGGGTTTTCAAGGCAAGACATGAGCAGAAGCGGTTTGCCATTGCCTGCCTCTGCATAGCAACCCCGGGCTTCCTTGCTGGTCTCCCATATAAATACTAACCAGGGCTGACCCTGCTTAGTTTCCAGGATCTGAGGAAGCTAATCAGCCAGTATCATAATGCCCCTATATAAATCAATGGTGCGACCTCATTTGGAATACTGTGTGCAGTTCTGGTCACCACACCTTAAAAAGGATATTATAGCTTTGGGAAAAGTGCAGAAAAGGGCAACTCGAACGATAAAAGGGTTGGAACACTTTCCCTATGAGGAAAGGTTAAGGCGCTTAGGGCTCTTTAGCTTGGAGAAACGACGACTGAGGGGTGACATGATCGAGGTTTATAAGATTATGCATGGGATAGAGCAGGTTGAGAAAGAGGTACTTTCCTCCCCTTCTCACAAGACAAGAACTCGTGGGCACTCCATGAAATAGCTGAGCGGTTGGGTTAGAACGGATAAAAGGAAGTACTTCTTCACCCAAAGAGTGATTAACACATGGAATTCACTGCCACAGGAGGTGGTGGTGGCTACAAGCATGGACGGCTTCAAAAGGGAATTAGATAAGCATATGGAGCAGAGGTCCATCAGTGGCTATTAGCCACAAGGTATAGCTAGGGGCTCTGGGGCAAGTGATGCTCTGTCTTCTTGGTGCTTGGGGGGGGGGGTCAACAGTGGGAGGGCTTCTAATGTCCTGGCCCCACTGCTGGACCTCCTGATGGCACTGGTATTTCTGGCCACTGTGTGACACAGAGTGTTGGACTGGATGGGCCTTTGGCCTGATCCATCTTTGGCATCTCTTATGTTCTTAACTAGCCTGGGCTATGGGCAATTAATGATTCCTCAGCCCATTCTCCATATGCACTATGGAAATTCTGGGTGAAAGGGGTTCTTTCGTACCCTAAAGCATCCCCCCCTGCTTCTTTCTGGCTGAACATCTGGACTGAAGAAGAGTTCTGGGGAACCCAAAAGCTTGCTCAGTAAATGGTGACATTTTAATTGGTTCTAATCAGAGGAATTACATTTTTGCTGTTATTCGTCTTTTTTCCCCCTAATGGGCCAGTGTAACTACCTGAAATCAGTGACTAACAACAGATGTTAGGGCAGGCACAATCAAAAGAACATTGTGAAAAAAATGAAAATTCCGACCTATTTAAATAGTCAATACAAGCAGAGGGAGAATTCCTCTTCTCCCAGGAAGAAACTGTTGAACTCCTTTAAAGGTAAAGGTAAAGGTTCCCTTGCTCGAAAGCCAGTTGAATCCGACTCTAGGGTTGCGGTGCTCATCTCCGTTTCCAAGCCGAAGAGCCAGCGCTGTCCGAAGGCATTTCCGTGGTCATGTGGCCGGCATGACTAAACCCCAAGGCGCACGGAACGCTGTTACCTTCCCACCGAAGTGGTCCCTATTTATCTACTTGCAGTTTCTTGCTTTCGAACTGCTAGGTTGGCAGGAGCTGGAACTAGAGACGGGAGCTCACTCCGTCTTGCGGCATCCAGGTCTCGAACTGCTGAAATACTGACCTTCCACAGCCTGCAGTTCAGCGTCTTAACTTTTAGCACACTGCATAACCACTTTGTACATTAAATTTTAAGGTGTACCCAGTTTGTTCCTAGACATATAGTTGGTGCAGTTGATAAATGTGTGTATTCATCATATGGGTTAGTCCACTAGAAAGACCTTATAATTGATTGGGTCATACTGGGTGGGTGGAGATTGGCACAGATGTTTCCCCTTCTTTCTCAGTAAACATGTGTGCCTTTGCAGAAGTGGTTTCCAAAGGGGAAAAAAAGCCTCAAGCTTTTGCCTTCCTGCTCCGAAGTTTACAAGGGCTTGTTGTATAGCTGCGTTCCGCTCACTGATCTTATCTGGCAGGCCAGTTCTTCAGATAGCAAGTGAGGTTTTGGAATATTAAGGTCATGTTCTTGGCCTTGGAAAACAGAAGGGAAAAAGGATGGACTAGATTCCTATATTTATCTAGGCCTCGCGGGTGCTGAAGCTCTGCACCTTTTATGTGGCATACTATCAGCTGCTGTGTCTTCTATCCAAAGTCTCTAAGTCTCTTGAGGAGAGTGAGTCAGCAGAAGGTAAAACGATTAAGTTGGAGCCTGAAAACGTATACAAAGGAATTCCTTGAACCCCAAGTAATATACATACTGTATCATTTGCAAAAACGGTGTCTCCCTTTTCCAGTAAACATCTGCTGACCTTCTTTACCCTGTTCCACCATCCAAGGTTATATCTTCACGATCACAGATGTGTGTCTCATTTTATGCTACAGAGGCATATGTTAGAGGATCAACCTCTTCTTTTGGGCATCGGATGTTGCTTTGCTGTGGTCCAGATGTGCATGGCAGAACTGGGTGGAGTGAGGGAAGATGTCTCTTTCTGACCTAGTGCATGCTGGGAGTGGCCCAGAGAACTAAAAATAGGGTAGAATTACAGGGAAGATGTACGTGACTGGTTAACCACATGGCAGTTTTGCTTGCCGGGAGGAAGAGGCGTTGTACTGTCACTTTTCTCTTGAGGAACATCCTTCAGAAAGTGTTCAGATTCAGAAATATGGGGAGGGAGAAGAGTTGGGCTCATTGGAGCAAGTCCTTATCGCTTCAGAAAAGTGTGTAAGAGGAAGCACAAGTCACCCAACAAAGGAATTGTTGGTAATTTAGACACGAAGAGTGTAAGAAAAAGTTGCCAAAGGGGTCACAGATAGAGGTTTGAGAAAAACCGTGTGACGTGGAAGGGTTAAGTGTCCTCTGCCCAACTCCTCTAGAGATTGTGCCCTCTGAGCTCCACTTTGTAAAAGAGTAATAGCAGCTTGGCTTGAAGACACGATTTACAGGCCCTTGATTTGCCTGTGGATACAAGTTGCCATGCTGGATTAGGAGCAGGGGTAATTTCCTGCAGGAGCGCACAGGAGTGGAGCTCCGGCAGTAAAGAGCCCAGGGGGCGGGCACATGCAACAAGCCCCGCCCCCTGCTCCCAGCAGCCCTCAGTCAGAGCAAGAAGCAGCCAGGTAAGTTACAGAGCCCCCCAGTCCAAAACAGTCCAGTGGCACCTTTAAGACCAAGTTTTATTCAGGTACAAGCTCTCCCTCCTCTGCGAGGACAGATCTGCATGTCCCCCCCCCCAATAGCTAGCAATCCAAAACAGTCCAGTGGAGCCTGAGTGGTGGGTGTTGCCTTCTGACACACTTCTGGTGATGTCAGGGGGTGTGGCATATGCAAATAAGTCATGCTAATGAGTTATGCTAATGAGCTTCTGCACCTCTTTTTCTACGAAATGACCCCTGATTTTAGGAGAAAAGTTCATAAGCACAAAATCATGGACAGATTCAGGGAGGATAAGTCCCTTAGTGGCTACTAGTACTGGTAGTGGCAGTCCTAATTGAAATGTTAATTTGTGGTCTTTTATGCATTTTTCACTATTGTTGTTTTAGTTACCTTGGAAGCCATCTTGAGTTCTGCGAGGTAGAAAGGCCACTTATATATGTTTTACGTGAATAAATACTACTTACAAAGACTAAAGGGAAACTAACACATCCAGAGGGAGCATACCATTGACTGGGACATCAGTGGAAGGCCTTGGTCTCTATACCCTAATTCTTGGCCCTCTGGGATGGTTGGCTGGCCATTGTGTGAGACAGGACACTGCACTAAATTGGCCACTGGTCTGATCCAGCACGGCTAGTCTTATGTTTCTGTGTCCACCTGTTCTAAAGGCACATAGAGTGGCAAACTACCTGCAACTGGGTTGGGCCTGTCCCTGGTCAATACCTGGATGGAAGACCCCCCCTGTCTCCTTGAGTTCCACAGAACAGTGGTTACAACTAACAAATAATTCCGCTCTGTTCTGTGCAGAAGTTCACAGGCATGGTATGCTGGCCTCATCCATCCTCTGCTGGTTGTTCTGAACGTCTGATAGTATGAGGTATATTGCATCTTATTGTGTAGAGTCTGTGCCTACCTCTCATGTCTAAGTGCCCCTGAAAGTCATAGCAAATGCCATGGAAGTATCTAATCTTGCAGCTCCTTCAGTTCCTTCTTGGCATTTCCTTATCATGTTTCCTTTTTCATTTTGACCCGCCAGACTCTTCCAGATATGCCAAGAGGTTAGACGAGGGCTATCTATCTTCCTATCAAAACGATGTTCTTTTCGTTTAATCTCAAAACGTTTAGAATGGGGTTACAGCCAGAGCACAGACAACTGAGAATGAATCATGTCACGAGTGAGGCTGGAAGTACCAGACTAACAAACATCTGAAAGTAGGTTGTTTTCTGTCGCGGAATTAGGGCTCGATTGAGCCTCAGTCCCCTGCTAAACCTCTGGTCAGTGCTCCCTCTAAGCTGTGGAGTCTTGTGAGCAAAAATTCTACTTTGTGAGCTACTGGCATTAAAGTTGTGAGCAAGTGATTTGGTTACTGTATAACTTAGTTTGCTCTGGAGCCATCCTTCCTGAGCTAAGACAGAAATGTGTGAGTTGGAGGCTAAAAAACTGTGAGCTGGCTCACACTATCACTGGAGAAGACCCTGATGCTGGGAAGGACTGAAGGTCAAAGACAACGGGGACGGCAAAGGATGAGATGGTTAGACAGTGTCATAGATGCAACGAACATGAAGTTGAGCAAACGTCAGAGGACGGTGGAAGACCGGAAGGCCTAGCGTGATCTGGTCCATGGGGTTGCGAGGAGTCGGACTCGACTGTGCGACTAACAACAACAACAAAAGCTCACACTAACCCGGTTTAGAGGGTACACCTATGATACTTTAACGTCTATAGTTGAATCTGTGGTTCTGTTTCCCAGGAGGCTTCAGGACTCTGCTAAGTGCTGTGGCCTTCAGGTACTGACACATGACTTTTGCCTTACCTGGTTTTTGCCTTTTGGAATGTTTATACAGTATCAAATTCTAAATAGATGGAATATCTGTAACTAGCTTCCTGGGACTCTCTTAGTCAGCCTCGATTCTCTGAGTCCACCTACTTAACTCAGCTTTCCTTGACCTTCCTGACCCAAGAGAGAGAAAGAAAGGGCTGACTTTGTTGTATACGTCAGAGATGTATGTCAAATGCTCGTCACAGACCGGACTGACAGTTACGTTAGCTTCTATGGGTGGAAAAGGGGACTTCATGTCTGATGAGTTTAGTTTTGTTCCTGGTTGTTCTGGCCAGCCACCCTTCCGTTATGGGTCTTGACAGAGCAACCAAGGATATCCTTTACTGAACTTCACGTGCACTATTTATGCACTTGGGGTTGTGCTGAAACATTCCACACGGAATATTGAAATGCTACAAAAGTGTTTTCTGACTTAGGAGAGTGTAGCAGAATAAACCGAGTTTTGGTTTACAACAGCTCTCTCTCTCTCTCTCTCTCTGCAGTTGGGAAGCCGGCTTCTCTCCCTTCCCAAAATAAACACAGTGGGAATGGGAGTGCATGAAAGGGTTCCCGCACCCCTCATTTCCCCAACATTCTCTTTTTTCAACAATACAACAGGTTTCACTGAAAATTTCATGACCATACATGGTTGGTCAAGATGATTTCTTGACCAACCAGGTATGTTGATCTCCATGTATGATCTCCCGGAGGAGATCAGGGCCCTGCGGGACCTGTTACAGTTCCGCAGGGCCTGTAAGACAGAGCTCTTCCGCCAGGCTTTCGAATAGGAGCCACTGCCGCCACCACCAACAACGGGCGACTGCGAGCAGCACCGCTGGGTCGGGCCGACTGGCCACCTTGAACACCGTGGCCCACAGCATCCCCCTCCTTGGCCCCATGTGATGTGCAATGGAGAGCGAGTATGTTAGTCGCGATGGATCCTTGGGAGTACCCACTGTGTTTTAACTGTTTTAACTATACTTATTGCACTGAGTGCCTTACTTGTTTTATCTGTGGTGCTATTACACCTCGTGTTGTGAGCCGCCCTGAGCCCGCGTGCGGGGAGGGCGGGATATAAATGAAATAAAATAAATTAATAAAATGTTGCCAGGTGTACAGCTGGTGAGGGGCTCTGAATGGCAGCCGAGTTCTAGTTATATGTACCTGCGGTTCAAATAGTGTTATGGACTTGGCGCCCTGACCTGGCTAGCTAGGCTGATCTCGTCAGATCTCAGAACCTAAGCAGCCTCGGCCATGGTTAGTACTTGATGGGAGACCACTCAGGCTCCACTGGACTGTTTTGGATTGCTAGCTATTGGGGGGGGGGGAACATGCAGATCTGTCCTCACAGAGGAGGGAGAGCTTGTACCTGAGTAAAATTTGGTCTTAACGGTGCCACTGGAATGTTTTGGACCGGGGGGGGGGGCTCTGCGGCTTACCTGGCTGCTTCTTGCTCTGACTGAGGGCTGCTGGGAGCAGGGGGGGGGCTTGTGGCATGTGCCCGCCCCCTGGGCTCTTTACTGCCGGAGCTCTGCTCCTGTGCGCTCCTGCAGGAAATGACCCCTGCTCCTATCTAACTATATTGTAGCATTAAATAATACCTTTTTAGTACAACCAATCAAAATATCACAGAGCACTAACTTTTGAGTTCCCCAGAACTCGTCTCTAGGTTGGAATTTCATATGAAAAAGAAATGGCACTGTCCCCAGTCTGCTGGTTGTAGAACCTTGCAGTAGAATCCAGCATGTATTGTACTGTTCCTTGGATTACATCAAATTGGATGCAAAACAGGATTCTGGTTGCACTGACTAACTTGCAGGCTCTTTAATTTCCCAACAAGGCACGGGCGCTCTTAATGTATTTATCGTGCTTCTCTGTGCCAATTTCCTTTGGCGCATCCTGAAATCTGTTTTACGCCTAACACAATTTAATCCCGTTAAATATGCAGCACATCCTGTATGCTGCAAATTTGTGGCCTCTTATTTATTCATCTATTTTATTTATCGTCCATCTTTCTCACCGGGACTCCAGGCAGAAATCTAGAGACAATCCAATAGGAGTGGTATAAGATGCACAGTGAGCAATGCGATAAAACTGGATTGCAAAATCAGAAAACAGTGCAATAAAAAACAGTCTAAGACACGGCACAGCGTAAGCAATGCACAAACTGGATTACAAGAATTAGAAAACAATACAGTAAGAGCAAGATAATGCATGAAATGAACAAGGTCATAAACGACAGTCCCAGTCCTTTTATAAAAATGACCATCGTGCTCTGAAACCCTGCCTGATGAAGTTCTGCTGAATTCGAAATCTTGCACACTGTTTTAGGGTATTTTGGTGGGTTGTTTTTTTAACTTTTAACCTCTTTATTTTAGTATGTTGCAATACAGAAGTCAAAAATTCAACAACAACCCCCCCCCTCCAAACCTTCTGGATATATAGTATACCATACAATACATAACAAGCTCCTTAAACATTACTTTAATAAAGAAGGATGTGTCCACCCATATGTTCGTGCACCTATTATTAGAATAATAATAATAATACATTTCGATTTAGTGATCGCTCGATCCTGCAGAGCTGCTGGCTCTGAGCAATTTACAGTTACACAAGTTTCACAAGGGACTAACAATGATTCATAGGGTAAGAGAGGACAACATATAATTCTTTAGATCACACACGTTTGCAGCCGGCGAGGATTTTGTTCAGCTGAAGGCTTCAGACGTGTTCCGGATGGCATTCACTTTGGCTTGGCTTGATGACGTTGGATCTTCCAGGACTGCTTTGAGTCGTTGCGCTGCACTGCCACCGCCTGGCCAGAATGGCCCATCACAGGCTTCTTAATGCCGAAGAGGTCTTTTTTCCAAGCTTCCGAGCTGGACATTCCAATCGCCAGCTAACACTTCCCCCATGGGGAGGTTTAGTGTGCCCACCCTCTCTAAGGAGTGGTACCCATTTTATCCACTTGCCAAAGCTTTTGAACCGCTGGGTGGACGGCGAGCTGGGGAGAAGGCTGGTAGCTCACACCAGCACGGGGCTAGAACTGACAGCAGCTCTGTTCAGTTCAGATGTTAATCAGAGGATAAATCCTCAGTGCCATTCCTTTTAACTCACTTCCTGCAATTTAAAAAAACCAGATAGAGCGATGGTCGGCCCGTTGAGAGTGTATACACTGATTGGAAAACCATTCTGTGCATCAATTACTGGTGTTCCACAAATATATGGCCCAAGTGTTTGGGGTCCATTTATCCATTAGACTGCAAGGTACTACCAAATGTTCTTGTTGGGTGACCCAGTCTGATACTTTGTCTGAAATAAAATAGTCCCTGATTTTGATATGCCACTGGTTTATTGTCGCGGGCACTCTGATTCTTCCAATGGGTAGCGGTAACATTTTTAGCAGCGGTAAGTAAAACTGATGGAGCTGTGGTGGCTCAAGTGGTTAAGACGCTGAACTGCAGGCTGTGGAAGGTCGGTCGTTCAACAGTTCGAGACCCGGGTGTGCCGCATGACGGAGTGAGCTCCCGTCTCTAGTTCCAGCTCCTGCCAACCTAGCAGTTCGAAAGCAAGAAATTGCAAGTAGATAAATAGGTACCACTTCGGTGGGAAGGTAACAGCGTTCTGTGCGCCTTGGTGTTTAGTCATGCCAGCCACATGACCACAGAAACATCTTCGGACAGCGCTGGCTCTTCGGCTTTGAAACGGAGATGAGCACTGCAACCCTAGAGTCGGATTCGACTGGCTTTCGAGCAAGGGAACCTTTACCTTTTAAGTAAAACTGAAATCAAATTCCTTTCCATGGCAAGGATCTGGGTATTTTGGTTTCAGTCCCAATTTTAAAATTGTTGTGTATCTTTTCCTCCTGTGGACCTAAAAGGTCATGAAGATGATCTTTGGTTGATCCCAAATACTGAGCCACGTGGCTTGGCCTTACTAGCGTCTTGGTAGATTTAGAGGATAGCCGTGTTAGTCTGCAGTAGAAGAGCTGGGCTTGAGTTCCAGTTGCCCGTTAGAGACCAGCAAGATTTTCAGCATAAGAGCTTTTGAGTATCTGACGCAGGGAGCTTTGGACTTTTGAAACTCATACTCCCCAAATCTTGTTGGTCCCTAAGGTGCAACTGAACTCAAGCGTAGCATCTTGGTAGTACAGTGTAAGGCGAGGAGAGCCAGTGTGGTGTAGTGGTTAAGAGCGATGGACTCTAATCTGGAGAACCAGGTTCGATTCCGCACTCTCCCACATGAAGCCAGCTGGGTGACCTCGGGTCAGTCACTGCTCTTTCAGAATACTGTGTGCAGTTCTGGTCACCACACCTTAAAAAGGATATTATAGCTTTGGAAAAAGTGCAGAAAAGGGCAACTCAAATGATAAAAGGGTTGGAACCCTTTCCCTATGAGGAAAGGTAAAGCGCTTGGGGCTCTTTAGCTTGGAGAAACGATGACTGACGGGTGACGTGATTGAGGTTTATAAGATTATGCATGGGATAGAGCAGGTTGAGAAAGAGGTACTTTTCTCCCTTTCTAACAACACAAGAACTCGTGGGCACTCCATGAAATTGCTGAGCGGTTGGGTTAGAACGGATAAAAGGAAGTCCTTCTTCACCCAAAGAGTGATTAACACATGGAATTCACTGCCACAGGAAGTGGTGGCGGCTTCAAGCATGGACGGCTTCAAAAGAGAATTAGATAGGCATATGGAGCAGAGGTCCATCAGTGGCTATTAGCCACAAGGTATAGATAGGGACTCTGGGGCAAGTGATGCTCTGTCTTCTTGGGCTTGGGGGGGCCAACAGTGGGAGGGCTTCTAATGTCCTGGCCCCACTGGTGGACCTCCTGATGGCACCTGGTATTTTTGGCCACTGTGTAACAGAGTGTTGGACTGGATGGGCCTTTGGCCTGATCCAACATTGGCGTCTCTTATGTTCTTAACTCTCTCAGCCCCCAAAATAAGTCTAACTCACCACCTAGTGGGGCATTAGGCTAAAAGAGCTAGAACTTCAGGCTGTCAGACAATCTTAGGATCTTCTGGCTAAACGACACACAATGCCATACGATAATAATATTATTATTCGTGTAAGGTGAGGCCTTGGCTCAGGGGTAGTAGGATAACATCTTTGCATGCAGAAATGTCCCAGATTTCACCCCTGAGATCTCAAGTGAAAAGACCCTAGGTTGTAGGTGCTGAAAAAGACCTCTACCCAAGAGCTTGGGGAGGCCTCCCTCAGAGAAGATTCAACTGAGCTATATAAAGCAACAGTCTGAATTGGTTTACGACAGCGTCATATATTCATGCCATCTCTGCAATGTACCACTTTTTTCTTTTTGGCAAACCCAGTGCTAAATCACTCACAGATGACCTGATTCTGCCTCAGTCATTGCAACCAAATTGAGCGTCAGTCCTTAATGCAAATTTTGAAAAGGGGGATCCAAGGAACAGCATTGCTGGATCAAACCAGTAGTCTATCTAGTCCAGCATCCTGCCTCACAGAGTGGCCAGCCAGCTACGCTGAAGGGCCAACAAAGAGGGCATAGAGGCTGAGGACTTCCCCGATGTTGCCTCCTGGTACTGATATTCAGAGGTTTGCAACCTCTGAAAGTGGAGGTTCCCTCTACATGTCATGGTTAGTAGCCACTGATGGACCCCTCCTGCATGAACTTATCCAGTCCCTTCTTAGAGCCATGTATGCTTATGGCCGTCACGATGTCCACTGGCTCTGCCTTTTAATTACTTGCTGAGTAAAGAACACTTCCTTTTGTCCACCATGACTAGTAGCCGCTGACAGACCTCTCCTCCATGAATTGAACTAATTCCCTTCTAAAGCCATCTAGGCTTGCAGCCAGGGGTCATTTCCTGCAGGAGCGCACGGGAGCGGAGCTCCGGCAGTAAAGAGCCCAGGGGGCAGGCACATGCAACAAGCCCCGCCCCCTGCTCCCAGCAGCCCTCAGTCAGAGCAAGAAGCAGCCAGGTAAGTCGCAGAGGCCCCCCCCCCAGTCCAGTGGCACCTTTAAGACCAAGTTTTATTCAGGTACAAGCTCTCCCTCCTCTGCAAGGACAGATCTGCACATTCCCCCCCCCCAATAGCTAGCAATCCAAAACTATCCAGTGGAGCCTGAGCGGTGGGTGTTGCCTTCTGACACACTTCTGGTGATGTCAGGGGGTGTGGCATATGCAGATAAGTTATTCTGATGAGTTGTGCTAATGAGCTCCTGCACCTCTTTTTCTACGAAATGACCCCTGGTCCTGGGATATTATTCTTGTGGTGGAGCGAGCAAGATAAACTATTCTTTCCTGCTGCTTGCCAGAAACCGTTGCAAGCAGAGACAAAAGACTGCCCGAAAACTCCTATTTATCTACTTGCAATTTCTTGCTTTCGAACTGCTAGGTTGGCAGGAGCTGGAATTAGAGACGGGAGCTCACGCCATTATGCGGCACACTCAGGTCTCGAACTGCTGAACTACTGACCTCCCACAGCCTGCAGTTCAGCATCTTAACCACTTGAGCCACCGCAGCTCCTAGAAAGGATGGTAGAGGGGCAAAAAGACAAAATAGGAAGCGGCTTTCTTTGAGCTGTTGTAGGTCTGTTTCCAGGTAGTTAATTCGTTATTCTCATGAAGTCAAAAGTAATGACTACTGGGGAGTTAGACAGCTTGAAGGCTGATGAGAAAGAAACCAACCAACATTGTTCAAGATCTTCTGTTCCTTGGCTCCATCGTCAACCCAAAGGGAGACTGCGACCCAAAAAATCAGATGGAGACTGAGACCAGGCAGGGCAGCCACGAAGGAGCTAGAAAAGATTCTTAAGTGTGAGGGTGTGTCGCTGGCTACCAAGATAGTTCATACCACAGTATTCCTTGTAACTATGTATTAAAGTTGGACAAAGCTGAAAAGAAGAAAGCTGATTCACTTGAAAAGCGGTGTTGGAGTTTTACGGATACCTTGGACTGCCATAAAGACAAAACAGGGACTCCAGTATTGGAGTGACTCAGCATGCTTGGACACTGGGGGGCGCTACATCACTCTGTGTGTCGGTATTATCTCCTTGAATGGGGTGCCTCTCTTTGTGTTGCCCTCTGACCCCTCCTCTGTCGCCTTTGTCCTCTCACTCGCTGCACATGGCCTTCCATGGAGAGACATGTCTCTACAGGTCTCTCCTGTAGCAACAATGCCCTCATACTCCCACACACTTGATGCCGGACAAGCTGGCCATTTGGGATAGGTGAAGTCCTCTTTAGATCAGGTTTCTTTCCCTTCTTTTGACCGCAACCTGAATGTGGACTGGATATACTGGAATCAATGTAAATTGTACCTTTTTTGCAATATACTTCCTGGGAGATGTATTTATGGCACTCAGTATCATGCCTCTATGACTGGGCAAAACTCTGGTATATTAGCCAGATATCCCAGAATCTAGATCACCAAAAAGACAAACCAGTGTGTTCTAGATCAAATCAAGCCTGTAATTCTGTCACATTCTGAGAAGACAAAGGTAAAGGTTTCCCTTGCTCGAAAGCCAGTCGAGTCTGACTCTAGGGTTGCGGTGCTCATCTCCGTTTCAAAGCCGAAGAGCCAGCGCTGTCCGAAGACGTTTCCGTGGTCATGTGGCCGGCATGACTAAACACCAAGGCGTGCGGAACGCTGTTCCCTTCCCACTGAAGTGGTACCTATTTATCTACTTGCAATTTCTTGCTTGCGAACTGCTAGGTTGGCAGGAGCTGGAACTACAGATGCGAGCTCACTCGGTCTTGCGGCACCCAGGTCTCGAACTGCTGAACTACTGACCTTCCACAGCCTGCAGTTCAGCGTCTTAACCACTTGAGCTACTGCAGCTCCAAGAGAAGACAAAGCGTCTCTGGCAAAGACAAGAATGCTAGGCAAAGCGGAAGGCGGCAGCAGAAGAGGAAGACACAACAGGAGATGGAAGGAAGCCATGAGGGCCCTCAGTTTGCAAGACCTGAGCAAAGCTGTTAAGGAGAGGACATTTTGGAGGACACTGATTCGTAGGGTCGCCATAAGTCGGAAGCGACTTGGGAATGGCTCTTAACACGTGCACCGTTTACTTGTCTTGCAGGCATTGTTAAGCTGTAATTACTTGTCTTGCAGGCATTGTTAAGCTGTAATTAACAATACCAGGGGCAACAGGATTCTCTTTCTTTGGCTATTAGTTATCAAGGACGTTTGATGGTGGTGGAAGTCAAAAGCCTGGTGGAAGAACTCAGTTTTACAGGCCCTGCTCGGACATTGGCTGATTCTGCATTGGCTTTTCCCTCCATCGTTTTACCAAACCCAGGTTGGAACAGAAATTCCCCTCTGCACTGCATGCTGCTTTCACTACCTTTGATCGATGGATTTTATGGTACCTTCTGCATTGCACACCGGTTTTACTTTCTTTGATCATCGGGTTTTAGTGTACCTTCTGCATAGATGTATGGCCCTTCAGGGGTGACTTTGCAACCAGTACCCCGTTGCCCCGAGGAGGTATCTGAATGTGGTTTTGAGCTGCACTTTCTCCTCCCCCAGCTGAGAAAACGTGGAGCGAATGCCAGATGCAGACTCGCCCGTGGAGTAGCTCAGAAGGCTCCCCAGACATTTGTAGTGCTGGGAAACCTCCCCCCCCCCCTTCGGGGCAGACAAGGGGTGGCGGTGGGGAGGGCAGCTCCACCACGAAGCCCTCCTGGTCCCCCCCGCGGGAAAACTCGCCCGGAGCTCGGTGCTGATTGGTTGCTTGGGCTGCGAGAAAGAGAAAAGCCCATCTTTTGAATGAGTCAGCAGGCAGGGAGGGCGGCCAGGGCGAAAGCGGGCAGGAGAGGCAGCCGGCGGGGCGACGGTCAGGGACCCACCTCGTTTGCCCTGCCGGCCGGGAGGCTGCCAAACCCCGGGAGATGGAGCCGGGAGGGAGGGAAGACACCGCCGGGGGGGAAAGCTCCCCGGCCGGAGAAGCGTAGAGGCGGCGGCCTTGCTCTCCTCCCCCCGGTCAACACCCGAGCCGAGCTGTCCCTTCGCCTCTTGGGCTCGGCTTCGATGCCTTGAAGGCGCTCGAGGGGGATCAGCCGCGCCGACGGTCCGGGCTCGGCCGTTTGGATGCTCCCGAGGGGGAGCCGCTCGCCGCTGGGACCAGGGAGGAGGAGGAGGAGGCGGCGTCCGGAAAGAAAGAAAGAAACTCTCGACCCTGCTGACCGGGCTCGGCTCTTGCGCATCATCCACTTCCAGATCCGCCTGGTTCCAGTCCGGGATTCCTCTTTTAAACTCCCGTTTTTGTTTTTCGGAGCGGTTTTATTTATTTTTTATTCTTTTTAATTGGTTCGCTTCCCCCCCCCAAAAAAAACCGGTGGCGGCGACAACAACAAGCAGCCACTTGGCCCGGGAGGGAGGCACCACCTGCTGCCCGCAGCTGCGTCTGGCGCGCCCTGGCAATTAAGGCTCCCCCTCCCGGGAAAGGAAACTCCCCAGGAGCCAAGCCGGGCGGAACCTTCGGCCAGCCCCTCCCGGATCTCAGTTCCCGCTTCGGGGTGGGGGGCTGCCGCTTCAGTGCCTTAAGGAAAAAAGCCAGCGCCAAGCCAAGAAAGCTAGAGCCTCCGCCGTGGTGACTTCGCATCCTCCTCCTCCTCTCATAGTTCCCTCTAAGCTGAGTTGGTGTGAGCTAGCTCACAGATTTTTAGCCTCCGGCTCGCACATTTTTGTCTTTGCTCAGGAAAGAGGGCTCCAGAGCAAACTGATTTATGCAGCAGCCAAATCGCCCGCTCACAACTTTAACGCCAGTCGCTCACAAAGTAGAATTTTTGCTCACAAGACTCCACAGCTTAGAGGGAACATTGCGCTCCAGTCTAAGCGTTTTGTAAATTTGCACCTCCGGAGCGCTGCCTGGGGTGTGCGCACGACCGAGCCCGGATTTCTTTCCCAGCCGGGTTTGCCCGCTTCTTCCCCCGCTCCTCCCTGGTCAGATTTCTGCAGGGCGATTTCGCTTTCTGGACGCCGGGGCCGTTGGCAGCCCTTGGGACTGACCCCCTCCGCTCTGGCTGCCTGACCCAGCATCAGTCTGGCTTAGACTGGGTGACCCCCGGGGGATAAGATGGAACCACGTGGAGCCACAGCGCGCCATGCGCCGTAACAAGGTCAGCAGCCCAAGAAATCGCGGCGCGCTCAGCGACTCTCCTCCAACCCTCCCTCCGTTATTCCTGGTCCCGGCTTGCTCCCTCTCTCCCCCCTTCCTCCCGCACACTTCCAGCTGGACCCCTCTTTGGACTTTGCCCGGGGCCTGCATCCTTTCCCCCCTGCTGGCCAGAGCCTTCTGCGCGCACCCCCTTCTCCTTCCCTCCTTTTGAAATGGGAAGTTTGGCTTCCTTCCTCGCAGGAGAGTGGGTCACCGCGGGGGTGGGTGGGGCTTCCTCCCAGTCCGGGGCCTCTGGAGCGGTGCATGCGCTCTGCTCCGCGCAGAGGAGAGAGATGACTAGACCGAAATGTCTCGGGGAAGAAGGGAGGCGAGGTGTCCCCGGCGCTGATTCCGCCGCACCTCCCCTTTTGGCCGGGTCCCCCCCAATGGCCACTTTGACATGCGCAGCAGCAGGTGGGGGAAAGTGTGTGATTACCTGCTCTGTTTGCCTGGATCGCCGCAATGGTCAGTTGGGGGGGGGGGACGACGCGTGTGTGTTGGCAATGCCACTTTGGGCTGGGGAAATTGCAATGCTTGTTAGATGAAGTGTGTACTGGGGACAGGTGTAAAGAGAGCTGTGCTGGTGGCCGGGCATGGGATTGAGTCAAAACTGGGGTGGTGGTGGGGGAGCATGCAGCTGGGCCACACCCAGAGCTTCAGAAGTGTCACTGAGTTCTTAACCTCTGGCTCCTGCCGAGGATGCTACTACTAGATACTATGCGTATGTTACTACTTTACTACTTTAAGAGATCCTGCTCTTACAGCCAGTGTTCCCTCTAAGCTGAGTTAGTGTGCGCTAGCTCAGTTTTTGAGCCTCCGGCTCACTCATTTTTGCCTTCAGGGCTCCCGAGCAAGCTAACTTATGCAGTAGCCAAATCGCTACTGAGTTAGTGTGAGCTAGCTCAGTTTTTGAGCCTCCCGCTCACTCATTTTTGCCTTCGCTCAGGAAGGAGGGCTCCCGAGCAAACTAACTTATGAGTAGCCAAATCGCTCACTCACAACTGTAATGCCAGGAGCTCACAAAGCAGAATTTTTGCTCTCAAGACTCCACAGCTTTGAGGGAGCATTGCTTACAGCCAATTCGGCGCTGAACAGTGTCACACTGAGACTTAAAAAAAAACCACTGGAAATTTATTTAATACATGTATCTATATAATATAAAGTTTAATAATGTTTAATCTTACTCTGTTGAGAGAAGACCTTGGCAACTGCCCATGTAATATTTAAATCCACCCCTGTTACTACTAGATGTTCCCCAAGCCATGAGTAACAAAGTAAGACAACTAATGAGTGCTTCAGACAAACCATATTCATGACATGTGCATACGATATGCAGATGTACCTTCAAGGAGACTCTTGTGCCTAATGACAGTCAACCCAGTATTTAAGGTTAGGTTGGAGTCCTGTTTGTTGTGTGCTGATTTTTAAGGGCCGGGGGGGGGACAGAGGATCCTTGGGAGGGGTCATTTCCTACAGGAGCGGAGCTCTGGCAGTAAAGAGCCCAGGGGGCGGGCACATGCAACAAGCCCCACCCTCTGCTCCCAGCAGCCCTCAGTCAGAGCAAGAAGCAGTCAGGTAAGTTGCAGGGCTCCCCCCCCATCCAAAACAGTCCAGTGGCACTTTTAAGACCAAGTTTTATTCAGGTACAAGCTCTCCCTCCTCTGCAAGGACAGATCTGCACGTCCATGGCATATGCAAATAAGTTATGCTAATGATTTATGCTAATGAGCTCCTGTACCTCTTTTTCTACAAAATGACCCCTGGTCCTGGGATATTATTCTTGTGGTGGAGCGAGCAAGATAAACTATTCTTTCCTGCTGATTGCCAGAAACCGTTGCAAGCAGAGGCAAAAGGCTGCCCGAAAACTCCATTGTCACCCATTTGCCCCCAAAAGTTCTGAATGCCCAAGTTGGGAAGGGTTGCCCTTGATTAAAAAGAAAAAAAAAGTGCAGTGGGTCAACCGACCAATTCACCAAGATAGAGTATGAAGACTGTGTGTGTGTGTGTATGGCCCATGCTGGCTCAATCTCATCAGATCAGGGAAGCTAAACTGGCTTGGCCTTGGTAGTACTGGGATCACCAAAGAAGTCCAGGGTTGCTACACAGAGGCAGGCAGTGGCAAATCCCACCTCTGTTCAGCTCTTGCCTTTGAAACCCTATGGGGTCACCTTAAGAAAAAGAAGAGATTGTATTTATACCCTGCCCTTCACTTGGAGCAGCTAACAAACTCCTTTCCCTTCCCCACAGCAGACACCCTGTGAGGTAGGTGTGGGGCTGAGAGAGCCGGTTAGGTGTAGTGGTTAAGTGCACTGACTCTAATCTGGGAGAACCAGGTCTGATTCCCCACTCCTCCACTTGCACCTGCTGGATGTCCTTGGGCAAGCCATAGTTCTGTCAGAGCTGCTCTTGAAAAAGGGCAGTTTCTGTCAGAGCTCTCTCAGCCCCACCTATCTCCCAGGGTGTCTGTTGTGGGGAGGGGAAGGGAAAGGAGATTGTAAGTCGCTCTGAGACTCCCTTGGGTAGTGAAGGGCAGGGTATAAATCCAATCTTTTGTTCTTCTGACAGAAACGGCTCTTTTTCAAGAACAGCTCTGACAGGACTAAGGCTTGCCCAAGGTCATCCAGCAGCTGTGAGTGGAGGAGTAGGGAATCAAACCCGGTTCTCCAAGTTTAGAGTCCGCACACTTAGCCACTACACCAAACTGGCTCTACACCAAAACTTAAGTCGGCTATGACCTGGTGACACTTTCCATGTCTCTCTCTATGTAAAGAGAATGAGAGAGAATGAATATATCCCACCTGGAGTGCATCTGGTCTCAGTTTCCATACTCTCATGCTCAGAACTACAGCTTCCATCATGCATTGCTGATTAAGCCCTCATGTGCTTTCTCAGCTGCTCCTGCACACAGCATCAGCTTTCCTTGGGAGAGGGAGGGCTAAGGAGAGAGAGGCAGTTTCCCTACTCTGAGATAATGGGTTTGCAAATGCACCTTAAATGCCAGCAGACATCTAAGGCTGCAGTTCCCTTCTGCAGAGGAGACTCTGCAATTGATGCATTTCTTTCAGGGTTCACTGCTTCCCCTGCGTGACGCATGCCTTCTTGGCAACCCTTCTGCCCCCATTGCCTTCTCCTTGGGCTCTGTTTTCTTTTATCTGCCTTCTTCTTTTAAAATCTCTTACATTTGTTCTCAGGGGCCGCAGTGGCTCCGAGGTTAAGACGCTGAGCTGCAGACCGGAAGATCTGTAGCTCGGCGGTTCGAGACCCGAGTGCCGCGTGACGGAGTGAGCTCCCGTCTCTGGCCCCAGCTCCTGCCCACCTAGCAGTTCGAAAGCAAGAAATTGCAAGTAGATAAATAGGTACCGCTTCAGTGAGAAGGTAACAGCGTTCTGTGCACCTCGGCGATTAGTCATGCCAGCCACATGGCCACGGAAGAGTCTTCGGACAGTGCTGGCTCTTCAGCTGGGAAACGGAGATGAGCACCACCCCCTAGAGTCGGACTCGACTGGCTTTCGAGCAAGGGAAACCTTTACCTTTTACATGTGTTCTCGTTTGCTCTCTATGCAAAGATGATTCTGGAGGGGCCCTTGCTCAGTGGAAGAGTCTCTGCTTTGCATGCAGAAGGTCCCAGGGTCAATTCCCTGCATCTCCATGTAAAAGGAGTAGGGAGTTGGTGAAAGACCTCTGCCTGAGGCTCTGGAGGGCTGCTGCTGCCAGCCTGAGTAGATGATACTGACTTTGATGGACCAAGGGTCTGATTCAGTATAAGATGGCTTCGTGTGTGTTTCATGTGCCTTGCATTAGCATGATAAGCAAAACGCCCTTCCATAATCGCAGCCTTCCCCTGTATTTTGCAGATTACTTTCTGTTGTCCTTCAGCCTCTTTTGTAACTGCTATGACTGGGTAAGCAGGGCTTTATCTGCCATAGTCCAGGGTGTAACTTGAAGTACTGTCGGTTGTAGTTGGGCTAATAAGATTGGCCAGTATCTGGGGATGTTTGGATAACAGGGCCCTAGACTCTTCCCATCAGCAAGGACTGTTTCTCTTTATTCGAGAAGAACAGAAAACTTTTGACCAGTGTTCCCTCTAAGCTGAGTTCGTGTGAGCAAGCTCACTTTTTTAGCCTCCAGCTCAGAGATTTTTGTCTTAGCTCAGGAAGGATGGCTCCAGAGCAGTAGCCAAATCACTCATTCACAACTTTAAGGCCAGTAGCTCACAAAGTAGAGTTTTTGCTCACAAGACCCCACAGCTTAGAGGGAGCATTGCTTGTGACCAGTGTTCCCTCTAAGCTGAGTTCGTGTGAACTAGCTCACAGTTTTTTAGCCTCCAGCTCACAGGTTTTTTTCTTAGCTCAAGAAGCTCCAGAGCAAACTGATTCATGCAGTAGCCAAATCGCCCGCTCACAACTTCAATGCCAGCAGCTCACAAAGTAGAATTTTTGCTCACAAGACCCCACAGCTTAGAGGGAGCATTGCTTGTGACTGTTCTTTTGTTAACACCATATTCTGCTTATCAGGGGTAGTTTCATAGAAAAAGAGCTAGGGGAACTCATTAGCATAACTCATTAGCATATGCCACACCCCTGACATCACAAGGCCCGGCGGTGGACCTGCAAGGCCGGCGGAAGTGCGAGGAAGCCCCGCCAAGGCCCTCCCTGGCCCCTGGCAGGCAGCCCCCCCCCCCCCCCCCCCCCCTTTGTCGGGGCCCCCCCCCCCCCCCCCCCCCCCCCCCCGGAACTGCGATCCCCCCTGAAATGACCTCTGCTGCTTATGCACGTTTAGCAAGCCCAATTGTTGTTTTCCTGAGTATGCCCACTTCTTCCACTTGGCTGCATAATATTAGGCTGTGCCAACCTGCCTTTGGCTCCTCGGAAGGGGGACCAAGAGTCCTGAAAACTTTTTAAACAGTTTGGACCCAGATAACATACACTTAAAAGAGTGTGTTTCCTTGGGAGGAAAGCGATTGCAAACCTAAACAGCATGATAAAAAGTAGAGACATCTCCCTGCCAACAAAAGTCCGCATGGTCAAAGCAATGGTATTCCCAGTAGTCATGTACGGCTGCGAGAGTTGGACTATAAGGAAGGCCAAGCGCTGAAGAATAGATTCTTTTGAACTATGGTGCTGGAGAAGACTCTTGAGAGTCCCTTGGACTGCTAGGAGATCAAATCAGTCAATCCTAAAAGAAATCAACCCTGACTGTTCCCTGGAAGGCCAGATAATGAAACTGAAGCTCAAATACTTTGGCCACCAAATGAGAAGGGAGCACTCACTGGAGAAGACCCTGATGCTGGGAAAGATTGAAGGTCAAAGAAAACGGGGACGGCAAAGGATGAGATGGTTAGACAGTGTCATAGATGCAACGAACATGAAATTGAGAAAGCTTCAGAGGACGGCGGAAGACAGGAGGTCCTGGCGTGCTGTGGTCCACGGGCTCGCGAAAAGTCGGACTCGACTGTGCGACTGAACAACAACAAAACACACACTTACTTTGTAGTCTCTGCTGAAGACAAACTATCATTTCACATATTAGCAAAAGGACCCTGGCAGCCAAGACAAATAGATCCAGGTGGTTCAGCCGTGTTGGTCTGAAGCAGTAGAACAAATTTAGAGTCCAGCGGGGCACCTTTAAGACCAACAAAGGCGTATTCAAGGTATGAGCTTTCGTGTGCAAGGGACACTTTTTCAAATGCATTGGACTGGTAGGTGAGGTTCTAAACTTAGAGACAGGGTCTTCACAGCAAATGAACATGTAACATGAATGTTTAAGTTATGCAAAGTGAAAAACTAAATAACAAGTTAAGGGTACAGATGCCATGGGATCATATATGAGCTTAACCCCCATGAGTTTTTCACATTAAAGGAGCTGTGTAGAGAGCCAGTTTGGTGCAGTGGTTATGAGCACAGACTCTAATCTGGGACAACTGGGTTTGATCCCCCACTTCTCCACATGCAGCTGCTGGTGTGACCTTGGGCCAGTCATAAGTTCTTTCAGAGCTCTTCTCTCGAGGGCAGCTCTTGAGAGAGCTCTCTCAGCCCCACCTACCTCACGGGGTGTCTGTTGTGGGGAGGGGAAGGGAAAGGAGATTGTAAGCTGCTCTGAGACTCCTCCAGGTCCAATCTCCTCTCTGTGGAGGTCCTCAAACCAGATGGAAGCTGCGGGGTCAGAGAGAAGATTTAACTTTCTCTTTCCATCTCATTTCTGTCATTATACCGAACAGAGGAAAAGGACAGGTATGTCTATTGTACCTGTCATTTTTCTACTGTGGTTCCAGTTACAACTTTGGAGAAACAGAGCAGGAGGAAAGATTTAAAACACACATGCACCTCTCCACCAGTGCCACTCCAAAAGGACAGAAGCCCACGGCTGCATCTTAGGTTTAAAAGGGTCCACTATTTAAACACTTTCCCTGTGTCATATTTGTTTTGCTCCTGAATGACTTTTAGCAGAGTGGTTCGACCAGTCATCTATCTCAGATTGGGTATCCTGGTATGAGTTGTGTGTTTGCAGACAATAAAGATTTGTTGTGTTCATGCTTTAGATTGTACCCATAGTTAGACGAATTAAGGAAATGGTCCGAAGCAGGGGTCATTTCGTAGACAAAGAGGAGCAGGAGCTCATTAGCATAACTCATTAGCATAACTCATTAGCATAGCTTATTTGCATATGACACACACCCTGACATCACCGGAAGTGTCTCAGAAGGCAACACCCACCGCTCAGGCT